>NW_024044083.1:0-11931 GCF_014851395.1 Micropterus salmoides
CACACACACACACACACACACACACACACGCACCCAAACACAAGGCCATGCAGACAATAGAGATGAGCAACAGTGCTGCACCAGCCCATTCAAATGCTTATCTCTCTCTCTCTCGCTCTCTCTCTCTTACTCACACACACCTTTTTCATCAAATCTTCCACACCATATTTACATATCTTCTCTCTTTCTGTCTCGCTCACATCTTTCTTAAAACAGACGCTCATTATCAGTGCTCTCTTTTTCTTCTCTCCACACACACACACACACACACGAAGCCATGCGGAAGTAACACACAGTAAACCTGCATTCTTTCTAACGGCCAGCAGGGGACGACTACAAGGGTTGCAAAAAAAGTCTGGTTCCTTTAGAAATACAATGGTAACAATGGTAAAATGACCCTACTTTTCACCTGATTTATTCCCTAAGTAAACATTTTCCTAATGATTTGGTCTTTCATAGTCACTAGTTTCAAGTCTTCTTCAACACAGCATGATGTTCATTTAGTAAATTATGGTCCCGTTTAGAGGAAAATCAATGATATAGCAGCGTATGCTTTAGAGCGAGAGTAACTTATGATTGATAAGTCGCTACCACGGCGACCTGTCAATCAGGCTAGCTTATTAGGAGTCGGCTGTTCATTTTCCCGGTAAGTACATTTTGTTTTAAGCCTGTTTTTAGCCAGCCAAAATTAGAATCCCTTTAAAATGACAGTTAAGGTGAATTAACAGCCTGCAGCTGGCTAACCAAGCTGCTAGCGTCATTGTCTCGTCCAAATATGGTCAAAAATCAACATGGTGGCAGCCTAACGGTCAACTCGAGGCTTCAAAACGGCAGTCCACAAACTAGTGGGTGACATCATGGTGACAACATCCACTTCTTTTGTACAGTGTATTTGTTCTACACACACCTTCCTTCAAGCATCACTATTGTGTCAGGGGTCAAAGTCAACTGTAGAACAGTCAAGAACACCCAATTGTTGGGCTTACAGTTTTTTTCAATTACTAACAAGCATTTAACTAAACTTAAGATACTTTATCGAAACTCTTAACACAGCAACACACCTACCTCACACAATTAGCCAAATAGTACATTTTCTGCCAAAAACCACATTTTGTTCTCTAGATTTCAAAATACAAAAAAATGTTCTCTACATACACGAACTCTATCAAACCACAGCAAACCTGATTCAAAATCAAATCATTTCGTCAAAACCAGCACATTTTCTTTCCAAGAGGAACAGATTTGTCAATCACAGCACAACGACTTTCTAAATACAGTTGATGGAATTACAAAAACTGCATTACTTTTCATGTTTCAGCTCTACCTGCATACAGTAGACAATGTGAAATCTATTGTTTTAATTTTTCGCTACAAACTATCTAAAAGTGTCATCTTTACTTTATAGAATGTAGTGTAGGAAAAAATGTAAGTGACAGAATTACAGAAGCTAAAGCTTTATTAGCAACATGAAATTGCAGCCAGGATGAACATGCAATCCCAGCTGTTCTCATCTGTAACATTACGAAGGTGAAACAAACTACCACATTCCATCAGGGGCGTCTTTCTCTAACTTCAAGAAGCTCATGAAAACTCATCTCTTCCGAGAACACTTCCTCTTATAACACCTCTAACCCCTAACCTCTGCCCTTCCTGTGCTCCTCCTTCTTCTATTCCTTACAATTCTCTTGTACTGATTGTACTATTTGTTAACTCTTACTTCTTTCCCAAGGTATTTACCTTATTGATGCTGGCCGTCTTAACAGCTCTAACTAGTATTTATTGTCACTTGTAGATCTCTTGCTGTGTTGATGCTTGGATGTTTTTTTCAAATATAAGTCGCTTTGGATAAAAGTGTCTGCCAAATGAGTAAATGTAAATACACAATTACATTGAAACAAAAATCAAATGCACAGAAGGGATGGGAACAAAAATGATCTTCTGCATTTGGCCACATGTTCTCATCCACACATCTAATGCTCTCCCTGGCCCAACTATTCTTCTCCCTTGTTCAGACATTATTCTTTCTTTCTCTCCTCTTCTGTGTTGTTCTGTATCCACACTGGATAAACTCCACTCCAGACAGTCCCCCATTTACATCGTGTATGTAACTGAAAAACTTCACCACCTGTCTATGTGTCTGAGATTGGAATTAGCTGTGGTTGATCTATTTTACCCAAATTACAATAAATTAGTTAATTCTCAAGTTTAGTTATGTTAGTTCAAAAATACTTATCAACTGTTTCAATATAGATTTTGAGCTTCTATTGTAGCAGAAGTAGAGGCTTTATACATTATTTAAGGTTTTGAAAATAATATCATCATTTCTGGCATGTTTTGTGCAAGCATTTGTCAATAACACAAAAAACCTCCATAGTTTTCGTATAGGTTAATTGGTTGTACGTAATGCAAAGCTTAGCATTTTAGAAATGGGTTAATTGGCTGCATATTCTGTGTAAACAACATGCATTGGTAATTTTATGGTATGAACAAACCGATGTTGGGCTAACTGTGTTTAGAGTTTTGAAAATGTGACTACAGATTGGACAAAAGGATGTTAGTAAAAAAACTGTAATCCAGCAAGCATGTAGCCAACAAAGAAAATTCTTACTGTAAGAAGACCTGAAGGCTGAACCTGAGACAAAACTAATAGTGCATTCTGCTGTTCCTCTGCAAATCATAATGTCAAATATATCCAAGCTCATCACCAGGAGGTTGCCCTCGAGTTGCCCTTCTGTGAGGTAAACTCATTTCAGCTGCTTCAGGTATTACATAGATCTCATGATCATAGGTGAGGGTTGCAAGGTAGATTTTGGGCTGCCCTCTAATACTCGTCTAAGGCGACCAACCTTTCATTAGTGGATTAATGGCAGAAAAAACTTGCCTTGTCACCGGGATGAAAGTATCAGAGGATTCTTATTACATAGACGGAAGTCACTCACCGGTGCATTGCTGATAACTCTAGTTAGCTCAGTTAGGGATCTGATTAGCTGACTCTACACGGATTAGGGGCTTGCATTGTTGGTGTTTATAACACCCCAGCCACAAGAGCTTTGAACTGCTGGGAGGCCAGTTTAATGACAGGGAATACAGTACAGAGGTGATTCACAGCGGCTTCATGCAGGTTTACGCAGGGACAGGAGAGATGAGAAACAGGAGACGAGCAACTTTAAAATTTATTTTTAAGTACCGTTATACATAATTCATCAGGTTAATAAGTTGGGTATCGCGAGTTTTTGTGGGGTTTTTTCACTGTAATGAAACAGCATTAACAATGTAACTAATAACATTCTTTCTCAGCACTGGAACGCAAACTATTTTCCGATGCCCCAAAATATATTTACATAATTGTTGGATGTATTTTACAAGAAAGACACAAAGAGAGCAGCACAGTAGTTGTATATTGCTGTGTGTCACCTGTAGAAGTAACGTTAGCTGCCGACTAACACTGTGCCGACAGCTAACGTTGCTTCTGCACACAGATAAACAAAGGTGCTCTCTTCACTTCGTTCTTGCAGTTTGAGGGAGAAAAGTTTCACGGGTGTTGCGAGGTCTGGTATTTCCAAACCTTTCACTTGAACTAGGATTATTACAGTAACTTAATAAGAAAATGTAGTGTGCCTTAAAATAATTATACCAACACTGGTAAAACAGGTTTATTATGTATTCCTCCAAATTATAGCCTACTTATCCGCCCTTTTTAAAATGATCATTTAAATCAGAACAGTATTTGAATAGATTTAATAGCAATTATTATATGAACTAAATGACTGGAAATACATGTAATAATGTCAGTGTCAATATAAAATAAATAATATTCCTGACATCAAAGTAAAGAGTGAAGAAGATATGGCCCTATATAGATTTCAGACAAAGGTATGAAATGTTAATGCGAAGGTAAACGCTGCTCTATCATGGTTATTATGGACAGAACGAACACACACATCTTTTTAGATTTATGATTAGACATATAGTCAATCAGAATCCAAATATATCTCAGATTCACAATGCAGTATATAAAATCATTATCAAAATATTCCCTATACACACACACACACCTGTCTATAGATTTGTCTCACTCTTACCCCTGCCTTGGCTAACCTCATCCTTTCTCCCAGTACTGTTTCCTTCCCGGATTATTTCCCACACTTTTTAGAACCTTGTTTCATATTTCCTCTACCTGCAGCTCTCGGTGTGCAGCAGTCTCTCCCTCTTATTTTCTCATAGCAGTCAGCCTTGGCAGCGGCTGCAGCACTACAGCAGGTCAGTCATAGTGAGCCAGTCCCAAATACTGTCAGCAATCTTTACATCTTGTCATGGTCACATATTTGTTTCATCAGCTTATATATCTCCTATGTTTATTATAATATCTCTAGTCACAGATCACCTACAGTAGTATCAGCAGCAACAAAAGCAGCAGCAGCAGCATCCCAGCAACCCCTCAACAGCGACTGTTCCCTGTAAGTTATGTCAGCCCACCGTGTTTTAAAGCTAGATCTAGGTATTTCCTGTGTTTCTTTTTCAAAACTGTGTCACAGCATTTATTCATGTATTGATACATGATATTTCTGTAACAATATATTGAGAAAAGCCCTATTTAAATCCTTGTTCCATGTGCCCCTTTCATACTTTGAGCACCTGCCCTTCCAAAGGTCTCTGCACGGCCCTGTACCAGTGCTATGCCTACATTACTGCTAATGTTGCAGCAATCCAGAATATCATGTGACCTGCAATTCATAAGGCCAAAATGACTGCTGTTGGCACTGTTTCTGGGGGGTTGGTACTGAAACGGATATGCACTTTAACAGAAGACAGATGATGGTAGTCTGTGTAAATCTGAGTTATTCAGTCTCAAAATGGTAGTCTAAAAGTGGTTATGACACAGTATTTGGGTAAAAAAAAAAAAAAAAACCCATGTCCCTTCTCTCCAACCTCCACAATCTAGATTAAATAATTAAACCCTGCAGGAATTTCTTGCTATTTGATGATTTAAATCAAATTGCACTGTAATCAGAAGAAATGCATAATTAAAAATAATTGTATGGTAAATGTGTTAGTACAAAGCTCAGTCTTCCACGAACCTTGGTCAGACCATTGTTGGCAAGCTGCCCAGAATGCAATCGAAGCATGAGGATGCAATGGAGATTTATTCTGAAAGTTAAACTTAATTCATGGAGCAGAGGCTTGTAGCTTTTACTTGCTCCTTTTTCACCAAAATCTGACTTTGTTTTTTGAGCAGCTGATACCAGCACAAAACAAAAAAAAGCATATTTTATTGTTTATAACATTTATTTAAATGACACTGACTATATTTTCAACATAACATATCCTGACAGCCTATCCAAGGCTGTCAGATTTCTTATCAAATAAAAAAAAGTGAAATACCTTTCAAATACAAGTGAGGTGCCACAGCAGATAGATTGGTAGATTGTCTATTTCTGCCTACAACATGAATTTGTAGATATTTTTGGTCTAGACATGCAAACTTCAAAGTAACCATCCATTTAAAGTAATAATCCATCACATCTATGACTGACTGTTGTCTGCAGCTTTTCGTTTAATTGAATAATTTAGGGGTCCCAAAATTAGGGACAGTGGGGGTGGGGGTGGGGGGGGGGGGGGGGTGACAGGAAAGGTGAGGTGGCAGAATACCAGACAGTATGTATCTTACAATGACACCGAAAGCACTCTGGGACTTGTCTGTACAGTGTGTGCCTCAAAGCTATCGTGTGGGTTGACATGAAAAGGTTCGACAAGCACTGGTGAATCCTGGCATCTCTCTGCCTCATGTTTAGAGAGTAGTAATCTCTGGGAGAACAGTGCAACAATGTTATTTCATGAGCAACTAACATTAGCCTCATTAATGGTAAGCATTCGTTTTCTAACACACAAACTTATCTTAATATAATTTGCTGCAAACATACATTGGAATAAGTTAAAGTTGATATTCTTGCCCATGACGGATTTGAATCAGACTTTCTTTTTGTACTTACAGATGACATTTTGTCTGATTATTTTAGCTAGAGGGACACATCAGGGATACCTTCTAACTCCATGGTTGTTTGCTCTCTTACTTACTTACTAGCCCATCTTAATAGCACTCCAGTCATCATCATGTTTTCAAGGCTGAGATCAGATAGAGCACAGTGTACATTTATACACAGACGATTCACTGCTATATTCATCTAATCCAATTTCTTTGCTTTGTTGATATATTATCAAAATCTACTGTATTTTAATTTACATCTCATGTGTGGTCTCCTTTTTTTGACCCCTTAAGCTAAGTTTTGACAGAATCACATCACAATCAAACCAATCAGTAAAAACTAGGCATTATTGTTCAAACACAAGCAAACAAAACCCCTCCAAATTTAGCTGTTATAATGTAGATCAAAAACTATTTGAAAAAATAAGTGACCAATACTCAGAGTCTGGCCAAGTGATACTAATATTTGTAATATATCAATATAGTTTAATCTAATCTGTGCAGATCAGTGGCAGCCAAGTGAATAGTTTGCTGTTACAGTCAGGTACTGGAAGAGTTCACAGTGAAGTTTCAATGAAGGATACACCATGAGTGACCTTTTTATATAGAACTCATTCAGAACAGATGCCTTTATTACACAAATGCCAGATTGGCCATCTGGAATCGTCAAGCTGTGAGGTAATAAACACAAAATGTGCTAACAGGGTCAACTCTTGCTATTTTCACCAAAACCTCAGTCAACATGCTCGCTGTGGCGAGAATCAGTGGTGAGGGAGAAAAATAACAAAACAAACACCAACAAAGAAATGAACATTGTCAGCATTGTACTGAGAGTGAAGAGACTGAGAGGCAGTAAATAGGTAGTTAGCATCCTCAGGAGGAGTAAAAGATAAATGTGTGTCTGTGTGTTCACTGCCTCTGTCTTAAAAGCAGGAATCTTCTATATCTCTCCTATTTCCTCCATGCTATCCTTTTTTCCTTCTCTACGCCTCCCCTCACTATCATCTCCTGTAGCCTTACCCCCTTCTTTTGCCTCCATTTATTTATGTCTCCCTTCTCTTTACTTTTCTCCGTCCTCATCCTCCTTCGATTCTTTTCACTCTCCATTCATTGCTTTTTTATTCTCCTCTTTGTTTCTCCTTTATCCTCACTTCATGTCTCCTCTCTGTTTCGTTCTATCATATATATATATATATATATACACACACACACACACACACAGTATATATAGGAAGTGGCAGATAGATAGTGGCAGAATCAGTATTCACCACAGTACTTTTCTATCTTTGATAGTTGATAGCCCACCCCCTCCTCTCAGCTGACCAATGGAAGAAGAGCTTTGTGTGTATGCAGTCAGTCTCTCCATCTACATAGTGGGACATTAGTAGTCATCTGCCATCTTCCCTTCCTGTCCCTCTATTCTGCCTCTCCCTCTTCTATTTTTTCTTACTTTCTCATTTCCATCTTGAGAATGCCCCACACCTCATTCTCTCTCTGTCTCTGAAGTCTCCCTCTCACTTTCTGAGTTCTCATTCAAGTACTGTATTGCACTGTTTCTCTTCATCTGTTGCAAATTATCCAATATCAAAAGAAACAAGCTACATTAAAGTTTAAAACGGTTGATGCAATTTCCTTCTCGTCTGGTTTGTTTGTTGTCTTTTACACTTGCTGGAAAAGTCTATTTTTTCAATAAAGAAATGTTGGCAAATGAAAATATGAGACTAATTTGTAGAACACATAATGCCATCATTAACCAAAGCATTGAGATGAGAGGACTGAGAAGGATTTTCTCTGTACACTGTGTGTCCATCACCAAAGGAAAATCACAGACGGTTTATTGACAGATCCACAGACATGTGCAATGGTGGTTTTTGTGCTGGCTGTCTTTATGAGCGGGCAGGAAAGTGGAGAAGCCGGTAGAACACTGAAAGATGAAGACAGACTGAGTTTTCTTTCTCTGGGACCAAAACCTGAGGAACAAGCAATAACTGACAAAACAATCATGAGTCTCAGGGTCAGAGCCTGAGGTCAGGCTAAATCCTACCAACCATTCTGTCAAAATTTCCTTTAGTAAGACACTAAACACATGCCTGCATACGCACAACTAAAATCACTCTGGATGAGAGCTTCAGCTGAAATGTAAATCTGTTTGTTTCCCTCCTCTCTAATTTCCTCCTCCAGCAAACGTGTTCAATCCAAAACAGCAATCCAAAGAGCAACGGCAGCAATTTCAGATGGAAACAACAGTGTGAGGGGTGACTTATGCTCACCTCTATCACTCCCACACTGCTGCACACCCAATGCTATTGTTATGTTCACTCAGTGTATTTCTATGTAATTTGAAATCATGTTACCTCCTGCTACTCATAAGATCCCAGCTAATCTGAAATCCTCGCTCAGACACTCAGCAATCTGACGGCTGGAAGACTAAAAGAAAGACGGAGATACATGGGTGTGTTTATTGATCCTAGAAGGAAAGCTGGGTCATTATAGCAAAAAGCAGAAAACAAGTAATAACATCAAAGACTTATTAAATGTAGAACAAAGTTACAATACCAACACAGATTGGGTAAAAAAGCAGATATGACCAAGATTCTATATTGTTATATTGACAGATTTACAGGTTGACAGATGTTTTCAGTAAGCACGCTGTGTTTGTATTGACAAGAACAACTGCTGTTAAAGCCCCAACCATCAATCCCTTTAATCTATATCAGTACTACAGGGGTGGTTAGACCAACATCCTCTATCTGTCCTGTACTCGCAACCATGACAGAAATCTTATTATAGTCATTTTTAGGTCCAGAATTATTGGTTCTGCACTCCAGCACATTGGATTTGAAATTGACATCAATTGACATTGACTATGAAGTTAAAGCGCTGACTTTCATATTTAATTAGAGTGCATTCACATCCATATTGGCTTAACAGTATAAAATGTGGCCCATATTCTTGGGGTTTAACATCTCAAAAGCCAATGAGCTGGTAAAGGGGTAAAGGTCTCATACTATAAAGTGCATTGGCCAAACAAATACGTAGAAGCACACAGTCCAAGTTTACTTTGTAACTGCTGTTTCCCACGCAATCAATATGTAGGATAAAATGATTGTCACTTTTACACTGTCAGAATTGTAAAATACTTATTTTATATATACTTTGCTGACACTAATCTTTCAACAGCAAACAGCGTCTCCTCTGCATTTATATCCATGGCTTTAGAACATACAAATGCAGAAATGGTTCTCTGTAACTTTTTGTAATTCCCATTAGGACATCAATGTCAATTTATTCATTTTCCTGCCACTTTTCCAGGTCAGTGTTACGACAGTATGAGCAGTCCCGTTGTCCTTTACTCTAGCAGATTCCCTCAGTTCAATCCCAGGGGGATTTCCATGTGCTCCCAGAACAGATGGGAGATGTTCTCCCCCCAGTATGTCCTGGATTTGCCTCTCGGGGTCTCCTCCCTGTAGGATCAAACCCAGGGAGGCCGACCAGGTCAAATCACCTAGACGGCTTCTATCAGTGTGGAGGAGCAGCTAGCCAACGTCGAGGTCCCCCTGCACCGTTCAGCACCTGACAGTCTCTCACAGTCAATTTCTATATTTCTTTTACGTTTATTTTATTTTGAATTTTATATATATATATACACAGCAGCAATAAAATATTTCTTGTAAATCTTAAACATTAATGTAATCAAATCAAATATTAAACAAAAGCTATTTGCCACTGCCAGGGCATAACCTTTTATCTAGCTTGTTAAAACAAGTTACCATCAGAGTCCAATTTTCTGAACAGGTATCAGCATCAGGTATCTTTATCAGGGAGCAGCAGAAACAGTCTGTTCAGTAGGGTTGGGACGATGTCTACAAAACGCACAGACCAGGTAATGTTAAAGCAACATTGAACACAGGGTGCAGATGTTTGTTTGATGGTTGTTTGAGCATTAACAAGGAAGCGGCTCACCTGCTGCTGTGATGATGGATCACGGGTGGAAAAATATGGAAAAAAGACAGTGAGCAAGGGACTTTCAAACTAATAATAATAAAATAAAAACTGCGTTAACGTGCGATAAAATGGCTGGTCAGTAGATGGTGAGAGGGCTCTGCCCGCCTACAAAAATACATTTATTATTTTCATCATTAGTATTTTACACAATTACACAAATTCTCAAGACAGTTGGTCCTGGCTCTGAATATCATAGTCCAATCAGCCGCAGCCACAAGTTGTGTTCTGTTTTTTACTGACAGCAACAGTTACTCACATAACCACTTCCTTTTAAGTGAGAGAATAAAAGTGTGAGAAAGGTTTTTGCAGCAATGCTTTATTTTGAGCTTTTACTTTGAAAAGCTCTGACGGACACTCGAAAAGAGTCTGTGGCTTGTTTTACAGACCTCTGAAATAACCAGAGATTGTATTCCCCTGAATGAGAAGTGCGGGAATTTCATCTTCCTGGGAAATAAAAAAAACGTCCATAGGTTGATGGATGTAAATCACCAGGATGCGTGCTTTATTTAGGGGTGACCCCAAAAAGTCGAAGATTCGATGATTCAGTAGGAGCCTGGTTCGACTCCCAATCTCACAGTCGAATCTTTGACCATATGGGTGTGATTAACATCTGAATTTACATAAAACTAACATTTTTCTCCCAATAACTTAATATACTGCCCATTATGATCAAAATATCAACATATAATGCTGTAAAGAAACATGTGAAAAGAAATAAGTAATAATAAAGTGAATAAATCCACAATTGTAACCCTAACCCTTAAGGTAGGGGGCGTCAGTGCGCATGTGTGGCGTAGAGTGTGTCTGTGGTAGAAGAGGGCGAGAGAGCAACAGCAACGCTGGTGATGTACAGAGTTGAATCATTTAGCACCATTCATTAATCTCACAAAGAATATTGTATAATTTCTAAACAGCAGGCAACAATAAAACTGCGAGAAACCGCAACGTGCAATTCTTTGCGAGTGGCCGGGTGCAACTCTGTACAAGACCGGTGAATAGCAGCCGAGCAGAGCAGAGGAAAAGGGTCAACAGTAAGCCTCAGTTTAGCTGGATATTTAGAGTGACTAATGAATAGAGACTGCAGCCCTGTGTAGCTTCTCAAGATTAAAGAGGAGCTACCGTGTGTAAAAACGAACACATTCTAACTCCCAACTCATCACATATTGACACAGCTATGGCGTTTATTTTTAGTCATAAGTTGTGAGCGTGTAAAACTTCCTCACAAGCAAATTATGTTATTCCACAGGCGCAATAATTAACCTTCCCGCGCGCACGATACAGCACTCGCACAAATTCAACAACCGAGAGTTGTACAGGTTTCTGCGAGCGTGCGCCTGGTTTGCTCTCAAAGGATAACTCTGCTTGCACACTGGGCTTCTGCTCGCTCGCAGTGTGCTTCTGCTCGCGGAGTGGCGTTTAGCTTGCGCAGTGGATTTCTGCTCGCTCGAGTCTACATGTCTTTTGACAATTTTGGGGGCGGAAATCAAGGAGGGCACTGAGCCTCTTATGATTGGTCACTTTCAATGTGATCACAACCAGAGCCCTTAAATGAGAGTTACGACACTCCCATTGACTTCTGTCGGAACTGTGGATTGCGGAAGTGACGATAGTTCCAAACACTGAATAGTTCTGAAAACATCGTGATTTATTGTTGTCAGGTCTCTTGGGGAAAACCGCAAGCAAGATATAGGTATTGTTATATAATTAAGTTTCTTAAAGAAACTGATTTAGATAAAATATTTTTTCTGTTTTGTTTGTTTATTTTACTACTTAATCTCTCGTTCCACACTCCAGTCCAGTTGGTGGCGGTAATGCACCATTAAACTGGTTTGCCCACCGCCAATACAACACAAAAGAAGAAGTTTCAGCGCTGTATCCCAGTCATTTCTGTTGTGTCCGATGAACCTACGCTCGCTGTAAGTTGATGAAATGCAAAAACATTT
>NW_024044084.1:0-5087 GCF_014851395.1 Micropterus salmoides
GTGATGACTGTAGGTGAGTGTTTACATTAGTTTATTGTGTAGATGTAACCTGACCCTGGTCCAGAGTGTAGGAGGGTTACTGGTGGATGACAAGCATTAAAAGTAAGCTGTATAATTATTGATTACTGCTGGTCATATATTTCATTTTATAAAGTTCTTTTAATACATTTTGTGTTTTTGGTTTGTTTCCCTCCCAATCACAATTTACTTTGATTAAAACCAGATCATGAATAATGATGAGGTTGCACTCATTCACAGTTTGTAGCTTTTATACAGTATGTTAAAACTGTTACATTGACCTTTCTTTCTGACATTTAATATTTCATAGTGTGTTAGGGACTTAACAGGAAATGAAGTAATGTATAAAATGGGAAGAGATGTGATTAACACTTAAAGAAGGAAGAAAAAAGGGAAAGACAAAATATTGGGGCACAGTTTTTAGCTTTCATAAGATATAACTTCAGGATATAGAGCTGGGCAGATATTGGAGACCGCTGAGCACTGAAAGTCTCTGATCCACTGATTCAAAGTGCTGTCTGCTGACAGATGCTAAAAATATGTTTACAACAGATAGTGTATGTTGCATTAATAGGGAACTAAATCAGATGATCTGTCACATCGTTTCAGTGTCTAACATGATGTGAACCTTTGTTTTTGATCTACAGGTTCTGAGGCCTTGTCTAAAGTGAAGGGATGTGCATCAGGATGGGTTGAATTCACCTGCAAATATCCAAAACCAAATGTAAAATATCAAAGTATTGATGTAGTTACTCCCAAAAAAACCATACGAAGCTTTGGGAAGAATGTGTGGGAAAACAAAGGCAGAGTTTCCCTGTACCATGATACAAGAAACAAAAAGCTCAGAGTGGCCATCAAACAACTTCAACATGAGGACTTTGGGGACTATCAGTGTAAATTTCACCAACGATCGTACTCATCCCAGGACACAGAGGAAATGAAATTGGGCGTTGGTAAGAGACACTTACAAATCTAATGAATTTAATGCCATTTCAGAAACATATTCTGTTTGTTTTTATGTGTAGAGTCACATATCAATTAATACATTGTTGATAACAGCTTGACTTCAGCTTTCATACATGTCAAGTTTGGTGCCATTATTCCAATTATAATATGAAAGTATTTTGACTGGACTTACACAATCAGTACAGTCACTTTATATTTAAGTCATCATCTACTCATTAAAACCAAAATGGAAATAAAATTGCCAAAAAGAACAAATTCCATTAAAAGCAGATGTAACATGATTCACACTTTACTGTATGTGTGGTGATGTGCATTTACATCATGTGTTAGAACATTATCACAGTGTTAGACCATCTAAAACGTGACGCGTTGTACCTTTCTTTTTTGCAGAGACAGACGGCTGCCAGAAACAATTTATTCAAACTGCGTACAGAACAGCTAAAACCACCATCACATGTGATTACACAGGAAACAAATACAAGTTCTTCTGCAAAGACAACGGTTTCATCTGTGAGGATATTTTATCAACAAAATCCTGTCTGAAGTCAAAGGGGACATTCACTCTCACAGAAACCAACAGTAGCTTCAGCGTGTCCATCAGTAACGTGTCCTCACATGATGCTGGTGTCTACCGGTGTGGAGTGGAAACACATGAAGGAAGTTACAGAGCTGCTCTCACAAAGATACAGCTGGAGGTTGAAGGTGAGCACATCTGACACTTGAGCTTTGATTTACTCACACAGATAATTAAGGTGTCTCTGAAATATGTTGTACAGTCATTGATAGACAATGTTGTCTGTCTGTCTACAGCTACTATTACTAAAGTCACAAAGTTTCTAACTGTTGGCCAGAATCTGACATACTGGTGTCGATACCCAAATGGTGCTCCAATAAACAAAATCATCTGTAAGGGAGAAGATCCATCTATATGTGAAACTCTAGTAAGCACCGCACAGCGCAACAAGAACACTGGGAAGTTTTCCATGAAGGAGGACAAAAACAAGAGAAATGTCACCATAACAGTGAGAGAAGTAACAACAGACGACACTGGGACGTACTGGTGTGGAGTAAAAAGCACTGACAAAACAGGCAGCAACAAATTCTTCCACAAACTGGTGATGACTGTAGGTGAGTGATGTTATTTTATTGTGTAGCTGTAATCTGACTCTGGTTCAGAGTGTAGGAGGGTTACTGATGGATGGCAGAAGTGAGTCATAGTAATGACTGAATAAATGATTAATGAATTAAGCCATGATCTGTGGATGTCCGCCTTGCCTGGCCTGGGGTGGGGGGCGTGGCTCCCCTGGTGAGCAGGCAAGCGCTCAGCCTGGGATCCATTGTCTCCTCTATTTGACGGGGCCCTCTTTGGCAGGTGTTGGGTTACCGCTGTTTCCGCCTGCCGGCTCTTTCAGAATGAGGGCGTGCAGTTGACCAGTGTTGTCGGGATGGGCTTTGGCCCTCTTCCTTGGTTGAACCAACAACAACTCCAGGAATTTACTACTCTTGGGTTTAGGACCCAGACACTTACTGTACATTCAGACCAAACGCAAATTTAATCCTTGGGACGCTTTCCTCCCAGTGGTTTTATTGCTGGACTACACACACACACACACACACAACGCGATAATGCGAATAAATACAACCTGCGATTACTCCAGCTGTAACCCAAGGTAAACATTTTGGTGTGATTTATTGCAATAAACAGATCAAACTGATGCCGAAATAATTACAATATGATGCAGATTTGTTAGACATAAGAATTCATGCTTTGTGAGGTCTGTCAGCAAAGTCAGCAGGACAACAACTTTAATATTTTTTTTTTCTGAATGGAGTTCAGTTCAATCAGGTCTATGCTATGCTAAATTGTTAACAGCACAGTACTTCAGCTGGATTAATGTAACAGACAAATACTTTCTGAACTCACCAGGTGGTTCAACTTCCTTGCTTTCATTTCTCCAAGCAATGTCCAGTTTTGTCCAGTTTTTATATAAAAATAAAGTAGTAGTGTCCCAGAGCTAGTTAAAAGGTCATTTAGAGTGCTAAAAATTTTAATCGCGATTAATCTACGCAATAACAACGCATTAACTTGCCCAGCCCTAATAATTTAATAAAATAAGTAAACTCTGAGCTCCTCCCGCAGGAAAACTCTAATAAAATACATAAACAATCCCATCCCAAAAAATATTCTTGTGTAGACTCTAACTTCTTCTAATTTAACTGACTGGTAAATGTTTCATTGCGAGTAGTTCACGTTAAAATAAAGTAAATAAATAAACAAAACTCTAAGTTTGCTCTGAGGGAGCTTCTGTCTAATTTCTTACCAAATTACAATGTTTTTATTTATTTTTTTCAGCATCACTAACATCAACCACAACTCCTGCTTCTTCATCCCAGTCAACTACTGTGTCTGCAGAGAGACCAGGTAAGACAACATGTTTGATATCTTAAACCATCTGTGTTGCCAGGTCATTTTTCCAGGGCTTTAGCCCCGGATGTTTTGACTGTAGCCCCGAATGTAACTCAACAACAGCAATAAAAATATTTTCCATATTAATAGGCAGTAATCCTCATGACACAGCCTGTCTCAGGTCAGGTCTTCAAAGAACGGAGGCTACTCGCAATGTGTACGAGAGAGAGAGAGAGAGAGAGAGAGAGAGAGAGAGAGAGAGAGAGAGCATTTCTCACAGCCTGAGGGCTTTTCCGCGACAACTGAAAGGTCCCTTTAAATATAGATGTCAGTCTGTGTCTAATCAATGTATTTGCTACACAATTGGTCGCTGCAAAGTAGCAAAGACTAACATGACACAACTGACCTCAACACGGACACCTGTCCCTCTCTTTCCTGTCTCTGTCCCCCTTGCTCACTTTGCTCTGTTTGATTGTCTTTCTGCTCCAGGATGCTTCTAACTTAAGCAGCTGTGAACTGCACTTTATCAGAGGTGCTGAAGTTAACCTCTGTGTAGATGTGTAGTGAGATTTCTGTCTGATCACAGTGTTTTCAGATTCGGTCACATGGTCTAAAGGGGGTAACCTACGACCATATCAGCAGAGTAATAGCGCAGGTTTATGTACAGCAGAGGGGCAGGTAGATTTTATTTCTAACTGAATTCAAATTAATTAAGCTAATTTATCATCAAGGTGAAAATGTGCCACATGCACATTTAAAAACACTTTACTACTTCTGGCATGCTTGCATGTATTTAAACTCAGCAGGGATTAAATTAAATGAGAACTGTTAATACAGTATGCCTCAGAGCTTTACTGCATTCAATTATACTATATTTTTTTATTTTGAATTGTCGCCTGAATTTTGTGTTTTGTTTCAGCCTATATAAATAAAGACCTTTCTTCATTAAGTTGGTGCAGAAAATGTGTTTAAAGCACAAATTTTCCATGGGGAGGACCCCCAGGCCCTCCCTAATTAACATTCTCAGAGTTAATTATTGTCTGTAGCAATTATTAAATCCTTAATAAATGCATTTATATGACTGGTGACCTGTCCAGGGTGTACCCCGCCTTTCGCCCCAATGTCAACTGGGATTGCTTTCAACCGTCCCCCCCGAAAACATGAAAGATTTCTGAGCAGTGCAAAGCCCCCAATGTTTCAAGAGCCTGGAAACACTCCTGTCTTAAACCTTCTGCTGCAGAAGAGCAAGAGCAGAATATTTTAAAAACTGTAAATGTCTTTTAAATTCCTCAACACAGATAGATGTGGATGATAATGACCCGTGTTTAATGTGTTTTAAACAGGTCTGGATATTTATTTTTGTGGTTTATTTTGCAGGTGACTCTCAGTTCATCATTACCGTGCTGGTCATTGTAGGTGTGGTGCTGCTGCTGCTTGTGCTAATTTTGATCCTCATCTACAAATGTAAGAGTTTTCTGCAGAAGAAACACACACATAATATAAACAGTAAACCACATTCACAACAGCTCCACTCTGTGGAGGTTATGACTAGAAAGGCCAAAGCAGACAGACTATATGATGTTAGCAGTGGATAGACATGATGTATTTTTCATGCCTGGAATGTGATGCTTTTTCTAGCTTTCATCTTTGCTCATTTTTGATGATACACAGTGGTTAGGTCCTACTCCATGAAACC
>NW_024044085.1:0-13790 GCF_014851395.1 Micropterus salmoides
AAACAAGATTTAGATGCCAATGCTGCTAGAATGCTAAAGGATTAAAAAGCACCTGTAAAAACACTCAGCATCTACAGAAGCCAGACATGCAGGGGGTTACCTGTGGGCCACCCGAGTGCCTTGACAACACTAGACTCACACTGGTGCGCAGCCACCCAAACACAGCAAGTCAAACACTAAACCACACAATAAAACTTAAAAAAAGTTAAACATGCACACACAGCTATTACACACACATGCAGTAAAGGGGAAGGGGGTTCCCAAAATCCAACACGCTGTCCGTCTTGCAAAACTCTAAAAAGAGGGAAAAAATGGCTAATAAGCTGAGGGAAATCATGCAGCCACAAAAAGAGAAAATAGCCACACCCGTAGCAGACTTTAGCAGTTGGCAAAACATTCACAGAGCCCATCCACCTGTAACAATCTAATAAAATAAGAATCCACTTAAAAATACAAGTATGAACAACAGCAATTGATCAGGCAGGCAAAACATCAGTGGCTAAAGGCTACAACCCTCAACCAGTGCAGTAAATAGACAACCCAGCTCTGACTCCACCTCACTGAAGGATTAGACGTTTAGGGCCACTCAGGGTTATCAACCTCCAATGCCTTCTCTGCTGTGAACTTTAGCATGACAGGCTGTGCAGCATACAGGGTCTGGACAACAGGTGGCTTAAAATTGCACAAAAAACCTTAAGTTAAGATTTCCCTTAAAGTCTGAGTTAAGGTTTCCTTGCCTGCTCCTGGAGAGACAGGGGGTGGAGCTTCCCTGAGAGCTTTCAACTGATTGTGGCATTACTAGGCAAAAAGCCTGCCTCTCACCCTATCACGTAGCCTAATGTTAACTGAAAATGTTAAAGTAATAGTTAACATAATCGTAGATAGTTCCCTTCCACTCTAAAAAGCATGAATATCACTAACTTTAAAGCACACATTCCTGCGTGTATGCTTTCATAAATAAAACAAACAAACTAATTGACAGTTAAGTTTAACATATCGCTTTGCCCACTAATACTGTTATTTTGAGCAATTATGATACAGTTTGTGATGCTACAGTGACTTTATGTTTCCATTTTTGATTGCTTTTGATTGGAGTGCTACAGTATCTCCTAAACCATTTACACGAGTAAACTCTGTAAAAGCTAAGACATTTAAGTTTTATTGGTGCAGCCCGATTTAGTAAATTGCTAGTTTGAAACTAGCTAGTTACTAAGAACTTCACTTCAGTAAAGACTTCACACACAAACGAATAGCTAGCCAATGGGTTTTACAAAGGCACTGGGTACATTTTACGTCAATTGGGCCACATTTGTTTTGAAAAGGTTCAACCTAGTCTGTGTTAGGGCAAAAACGTCTTCATTATTACAAATAAATATTTCCAGCAAATCTCTGGCAAAGCTATCACTTTCTCAAGCAAAGAAAAAAAAACAGACTGTCCCCTGGGAGTACAGAACAGTGATTGTGAATACAGCAATGTTTTTGTTATGTCTCATATGTCTATTGTTTCCATGTTTGATATTAAATGCATTTATTCAATTTAATTAAATGCATATAAGGGCACTAAGAGAGCGCAGACTTCTGCCAAAACCAATAGTCCAGTCTTCTACAAATCTATAAGCACAATCATGATATACACTCACCTAAAGGATTATTAGGAACACCATACTAACCTGACCCCCTTTCGCCTTCAGAACTGCCTTAATTCTACGTGGCATTGATTCAACAATGTGCTGAAAGCATTCTTTAGAAATGTTGGCCCATATTGATAGGATAGCATCTTGCAGTTGATGGAGATTTGTGGGATGCACATCCAGGGCACGAAGCTCCCGTTCCACCACATCCCAAAGATGCTCTATTGGGTTGAGATCTGGTGACTGTGGGGGCCATTTTAGTACAGTGAACTCATTGTCATGTTCAAGAAACCAATTTGAAATGATTCGAGCTTTGTGACATGGTGCATTATCCTGCTGGAAGTAGCCATCAGAGGATGGGTACATGGTGGCCATAAAGGGATGGACATGGTCAGAAACAATGCTCAGGTAGGCCGTGGCATTTAAACGATGCCCAATTGGCACTAAGGGGCCTAAAGTGTGCCAAGAAAACATCCCCCACACCATTACACCACACCCAGCAGCCTGCACAGTGGTAACAAGGCATGATGGATCCATGTTCTCATTCTGTTTACTCTACCATCTGAATGTCTCAACAGAAATCGAGACTCATCAGACCAGGCAACATTTTTCCAGTCTTCAACTGTCCAATTTTGGTGAGCTCTTGCAAATTGTAGCCTCTTTTTCCTATTTGTAGTGGAGATGAGTGGTACCCGGTGGGGTCTTCTGCTGTTGTAGCCCATCCGCTCAAGGCTGTGCGTGTTGTGGCTTCACAAATGCTTTGCTGCATACCTCGGTTGTAACGAGTGGTTATTTCAGTCAAAGTTGCTCTTCTATCAGCTTGAATCGGTCGGCCCATTCTCCTCTGACCTCTAGCATCAACAAGGCATTTTCGCCCACAGGACTGCCGCATACTGGATGTTTTTCCCTTTTCACACCATTCTTTGTAAAACCTAGAAATGGTTGTGCGTGAAAATCCCAGTAACTGAGCAGATTGTGAAATACTCAGACCGGTCTGTCTGGCACCAACAACCATGCCACGCTCAAAATTGCTTAAATCACCTTTCTTTCCCATTCTGACATTCAGTTTGGAGTTCAGGAGCTTGTCTTGACCAGGACCACACCCCTAAATGCATTGAAGCAACTGCCATGTGATTGGTTGATTAGATAATTGCATTAATGAGAAATTGAACAGGTGTTCCTAATAATCCTTTAGGTGAGTGTATGAAAAAAATTATTAATTATTAAAAAATTATTTGTGTGTCCACTACGTAATTGAAAATGTAATGAGTTTGTCATTTGTCAGTTTTTTCTGTAATCCTGGTGACAGACAAACAAACTGCACTGAAAACCTAAAATCCTAGCTAGAAGTAATGATAAAATCATGGACTAAAGCAGGCTTCAATCCAAAAGTGTTCAGATGTATAAAGCAGATACAAACCTAGTATGAATACTTTCATTTGATTAATATAAAGTAGGCTAATTATCAATTAAATAACTGCTTTAGAATTTCAGTTCATTTAGTCAAATTTGAGAAAGATTCTATTCTGTTAAAAAAAACTTTATGAATGTTAAAATGAAATGGTAAGTTTTAATATAAACAGGAAAATATATCCATCACATCACTATTACATACATACAAATAATTAAAGAGTAAACAATGATATGAACAAAAAACAGGGTAACTAAACACCAAAAGAATTGACACAGTTTTCTCATTTCTTTAGATGATGATAGGCTATATTGATTTCCTTTATTGCACAAAGAAAAAGCCCCCGGCCACATATCTTGAAATAGGTGCGTTCGAGATGACGGCTCCTGACTTTGCCATCTAATGTGAGCTGCAGGTGACTGCAGGGGCGGGGTATAAAAACGGCGCCGTCATGTCGGACACATTGTACCTGCATCAGCTTGCTGTGAGTTGAGATCAATGACTGGCCGTTTTTATAACCCGCCCCTGCAGTCATGTGCAGCTCACATTAGACCAATATGTCGGCGAAAGTCAGCCGCCGTCTTCTCGAACGCACCTATTACCTCCAATCATGTTACACACAAGAGTCCCCCTAGAGGCTGCATATCAGCATTCTCATGATGTCAACAAAACCGTTAAACCTAGCTGCAATAGTGTGCATGTTACTTAAAACATTATATTCACAATGCAGCTGTCAAAACACCCAGATAAAGCTCTGTCAGCAAGCAAAAAGTACATGACGACCCTTGTCACCCAAAATATAATGATATACAGAAGGCTAATCCATTTTATCTTTAACCACAACTGCTACGTGTCCATGTGAAGGCTTGGGGGGAAAATTAGCGTCTCCATTTTTCTGTGGAGAAAAAGAATATCGTCTGTTTATATCATGATTTTAAACATGTATTCAGTGGACTTTCATGAAGAACTGGAAGTAAACTCTTTTACCTCTGGTGACCTCAAAGCAGTTCTCACAGTGCACCATGCGTTTGTAGATCCACATGCTGTCCCCAGCTTTCATGTGACCCAGAGTGCTGTTACACACCTCACACTGCCAAAACACAAACAAACACTCAGCACTGAGAAACACACTGAGCATCCAGCTGCACAGTTCCTGATAACATCTTGTTGCCAGTGGTGGAAAGTAATTAATATTTACTCAATTACTGTACTTAGGGACAATTTTAACTCTAGATCTAGTTATGCAAAAAATGTGAATGACAAAGTTTGGAATTGCAGGGGATTTAAGATTTTATATACAAAATATAACATAACATAATGCATTATTACTGATTAAATGACAAACAGTAAAAGTCTTTTCAGTCTCTACAGTACATTAACCAGCTACAACGTTAAAATGCTGCCTATATGCTGCCAGTAGTAACCAATCACTTAAATTTTTCTACTTATGTTGTTTTATTTACTTGTTACAGAGTATTTTGCAGTGTGAAACTGCCAGTTTTACTGAAGCAAAGCATCTAAATACTTCTTTAACCATTTTTTGTTGTTTTACGGAAGGAGAGGCCAAACAAATCGTCTCACTTTAAAGCAGGAGGCGTGGCATTTGATCTGCATGTCATCCAGGACCATCTTGGCATCACCAGTGAAGGGCTTACGGCAGATGGTGCACAGGTCTTTCTCAAGTACCGTCCTGTATGAAGTTGACAGAAGCGTTTTACAGTTTACTAAAAGAACATGATCACATCTCAGTTTATTCTGGACCTTGGAAAAGTAATCTTAGCCCATGCTCCATACAATATGTAGGTTGAAATCTCTAGGAAAAAGCTAATAAGTGGATCTTGAGTTAAAGTTTTAAAGTTTTAAGTGGATCTTGAGTTAAAGTTTTAAAGTTTAGGGATGGCAATGTCTGTCTATTGGATGGTTCACCACTTTGGTATTGGATGGACTGTACTGACAGTTTTTACAGATATTCGTGGTCCTCTTAAGTTGAATCCTAATAACTTTGGTGTTTGTTCTTTCTGCGGTAAAGTTGCTAGTACACTGTTCATGTTTAGGGCAGGCAGTGATATTTTGGCACAACGATAAAAAGAATGACCCTAACCAACATCTTTTTAAGTGTTCACAAACGAGACATCACTATCATGACACCTATTGGATTGGCGAGAAATTTGAAACAGACATTCATGGTTCCCAGATGGGGAATTCCAATGGCTTTGGTGATCCCCTGACTTTTCCTCTAGTGCCACCCTGAGGTTGACATTTGCAGTTTTGAGTGAAATATCTCAACAAATGTTGGATGGATTGCCATGAAATTTGTTTTCAGACATCCATGCCCCTTTCAGGAGGAACTGCAATAATGTCGGTGATCCCTTAATTTTTAATGTGGCATCACCATCAGGTCAAAATTTCAATTTGTCCAATACTAAGGTTTATGGCCCTAAACCAGCACAATTAACGGGATGCCCAACATCCTTGGGATGAAATTTGTGTTTTGTGCTAATTAGTATGCCAACACACAATATAGTGAGTGTAGCAAACATGATACTTGCTTAATAACATCATGTTAGCATTGCCACTGTGAGCATGGTAGAATGCTGAGGCTAGCATTTAGCTTAAAGCGTCACTGTGCCTGAGTACAGCCCCACAGAGCTGCTAGTATGGGTGAAAGGATGTTGTTGCACTTTTCCTACCTCTCAGGAGATGCATACACACTCGTCATGGAGGATTTAGAGTAGATTGGATCTGCCAGACTGTCATCTGACCTGCTGTGAGACAGTTTCATCAGTTTCTACAAGTGACACATTGGGTTTACGTTCTTGTCATGTTTGTAGACCAATACTAAACCCAATCATATCAAATACCTGCTGCTCCTGTATGATGTTGTGGTGTAGACAGAGGGACTGGTGACACTGTTGTACTCATAACTATACAAAGACAAAATGAACAAGAGTTCATATGTGAGATTTAGAACATTTTACAATGAAAAGAAAAAATCATTACGTAAGGTCTTAGTTTGCTCTTACCTGGAGTCTGGTCTGGAGTAAGAGTAACTCTTACGGTCGCTGCTGTAGTTGTCTCTTGTGTGTGCAAACACAGAACAGATTAGGGATAACAGAAATACTGCAGCCACATTGTATATGCAGATACACTCCTGCAAGAGGGGTCCGTTTGATTGTATGAGATGTTCATCGTCAAATGATTACCTGCTGCTACTGATGGTGTAGGAGGTGGTGCGGGTAGTAGGTATATCATCAGTGTACGAGCTGTAGCTGCTTGTTAAAGAGGAAAGAAATAGGAATGAGTTGGATATGATAGCAACTGAACATTGCTTTTATTATTTTACATTTTATCATGTATTTATTTGCATCTTTATAATGATATAACCAAAGATATCATGTTATAATTTATGTATCGCAAATAATCTTTTTGGTATATCAGTTAACTCAATAAAGCTTGTTAATTCTTGAATAAATATTAGCAAAACTAACAGGGGTTGATTAGATAGTTGTTGTTTTTTTTATTTAAGTTAATTATAAAAATCTATAGATAGCTAAAATCAGAATAATTTATTTCTTGGATTTGACAACAACATTCAATAATCTACCAACACAACACTAAGTAGATTATACTCACTATATATACACACACAGTTCTTAAGGGGGCATCTTAACACCATTTTATCCTAGCTGATTCTTTAAAAGTTCTGAGGTGTTGGGTCTCTAGTAGTTTACAGTGCATAGCACAGTAGTCAGCATGTTTACCTGCTGGTTCTGAGGGTGGAGGATGGCGATGCCAGAGTTGGGCTTCCTCCTCTAAATGGCACAAAAACAATGTCAGAAGAAAGTGGGATGACTATACTGTACATACAAAGAACTATTGCACATCTCAATCATTCATTTACAGCACTCACCCTCGGCTGCTATCCACTGTGACTATCTCTCTCTTGTGATGCTGGAACTGCTGAGACAGTGACAATAGGATGTTTTCACTGACAGGACAATTAAATGGTTGTGTGTTTTTTTTAAGTTATTCACTGAGACATCTCACCTGACAGGAGAAGACAGATTAGATGTCATGTATTTTGGCAGGAGGGTGTCATACAGGTCATCCTCAGCCCTGTCAAGACAACAATATTGTGAATATATGATGATTATGAGTGTTTGTGAGTGTTTTTCAAAAACACGTGTTAAAAAAATGATTTATTAAGGTTTATCTTACGTGGAGGAAGTCTTTGTCGTGGTTGTATTTTTAAAACCATCTCTGTAAAAACAAAGCAAGACAAAATATTTTTATCTGACTCTCTAGTATTTAATGTCAATGTCATGGTGTAAAAGTTGTCTTCCAGAAACTCACCCAATACCACTGCTTTTCACTGTCACAGTCTCAGTACTGGACACCGTTGTTTTGCTGTGAGGAAGAAAATATATGTTATTACAGTATATAATTACTGATTTCCTGGTGACATGGTCAAAATAATTGATTTTCTAGGCTTGAATGAATAAAAATATCACCTGTCCTTGGGTGATGAAGCATCCTTGATAGAATATGAGATGAGTTTGTCGGAAACGTGGTCCCCCGCTCTGCACAGAAATACAGGTTCAATTGTAAGTGATATACAGATGTATGAGTATATTAAATTGAGTAAGGTTGCTTGTTATTGCATATGGATTCAACATTTCTTTTCCAAGAAACATTCTGTTGTTTGTTTCTGGTAGGACATGGCCCACTGGTAGGACAATATTACAATATCATCATTTTACTTAGTCACTGTTATCCTGGATCTGTGGCTGTAAGGCACATAGATACACTGAAGGGGGCACCAGGCAACTCACACACCAGTCACACACCTATAGGCCATCTGGGCGTCCAATTAGCCTACATGTCTCTACAGATAGAAAATGCATTACGTAAGGGCTCAGTGACGTTACAGTACATGGAGAATATCCATGGGCAATATTAGCCTATTTTTTTTTAACAATCCCATGAAACCAACAATGCGTTAGGCTGTCTCTCAGTACTTAATGACTTGTCTGCCCAGTCTGAAGCACTCAGCCCCAAGCCCAAGGCCATAGGTTTTGTTTGAACATTGCCGGAGACACATATAAAGCAGGGGGTCTAGAGGTGGTGACAATTTTGAAGCACTTCATATCCTGCATTCTGGTGATTTCTTTGCACCAATTTCTGCCTTTTCTGCATCAATTTGTGGTGGAAATATTTATAAATGTAAAAGGAAACAACAAAATTCAGGCGGCAAGTGACAATTCAAAATCTGAAAATATAATAGAATATAATGCAGCTAACCTTTCAAGCATTCTGTATTGCTTTAAAACATGTATTTGCCTATCAATCAACTTTTCTCATTTAATATCATTCCTGCTGAGTTAACATGCATGTAGACATGAATGAGTCTTGCTTTCTCTTATGTGTCTTTTGTTTGGGGAAGTAACCGATTTAAATGTGCATGTTGCACCTATTCACGTCAATGATAAAACCATTTTATTTCATTTATTAACACCTGGGCTTTAATAGGTCCTGTGTTTCTGCTCATGTTCTAACCTTTCTGTACATCCAAAATCTAAGCTTCTTATGTGTATATACTGACATTTTGATTAAAAATGTTGCACTATTATGAGAATAAAGTTGTAATTCAATAAGAATAATGTCATTATATTTTAAAAAACATATATCTACATGCCCTATGTATTAGCCTATATTATTGCTCTGCTCTCTCTATAGTGAGCTGCTCTTCATCGGTGGTGGAAAACCAATACAAGCACCTCCAATAATGTGCAGCCCACACCCGCTTCAGTGGGAAACATCCTGGAATAGTGAGACAGAGCAAAGGTGTCTGTATGCGAAGGGGATGCACCACTGCAGTCCAAACTCTTTATAAGTCTAAATAACTGTAGACTGCTCGGAAATACTAAAACATGAACATATGACTTGAATGAACCTATTTGATTACAACTTTATATCACAGTATTATGACTCACTATTATTTTATTCCAACAGTGGCCCTAATACTCCATTGTAGTTGACAGACTACAATTCCAGCTTTTGGTGTATGCTAATATTCTCGCTTATTTGTGGCTGACTGTTAATCATTTGTCTACCAAATACATTGACTAGACAATGACAGAAAACAGTGGTTATATTTATTTATGTTATTGCTCGAAGTAATATACTCTGCTAGTATATTATTCAGTAGTCATTAGATATACCTAATTCTATGCCCTTGTAAAAGCCCATTGGTTCCTACTGAAGATGTAAATATTTATCTAATTCAAATTCATAAAATAAGCTCAGTTATTTCCTTAATCTGCTGGCCACTGTAGTTTTTATCAAACATTACTCTGTTCAGGACTATTTTCAGTGGTGGACTAATACACATTTGGTGCTCTACTGAGTATTTACAGAAGCAGAATGTTGATTGACTCAAAACAAACTACAGCGCCCATGTTCTTTGTAATGAAGGAACATGCCATCCAAAGCCCACTGAGTACTTTACATGCCCTATGTATTAGCCTATATTATTGCTCTGCTCTCTCTATAGTGAGCTGCTCTTCATCGGTGGTGGAAAACCAATACAAGCACCTCCAATAATGTGCAGCCCACACCCGCTTCAGTGGGAAACATCCTGGAATAGTGAGACAGAGCAAAGGTGTCTGTATGCGAAGGGGATGCACCACTGCAGTCCAAACTCTTTATAAGTCTAAATAACTGTAGACTGCTCGGAAATACTAAAACATGAACATATGACTTGAATGAACCTATTTGATTACAACTTTATATCACAGTATTATGACTCACTATTATTTTATTCCAACAGTGGCCCTAATACTCCATTGTAGTTGACAGACTACAATTCCAGCTTTTGGTGTATGCTAATATTCTCGCTTATTTGTGGCTGACTGTTAATCATTTGTCTACCAAATACATTGACTAGACAATGACAGAAAACAGTGGTTATATTTATTTATGTTATTGCTCGAAGTAATATACTCTGCTAGTATATTATTCAGTAGTCATTAGATATACCTAATTCTATGCCCTTGTAAAAGCCCATTGGTTCCTACTGAAGATGTAAATATTTATCTAATTCAAATTCATAAAATAAGCTCAGTTATTTCCTTAATCTGCTGGCCACTGTAGTTTTTATCAAACATTACTCTGTTCAGGACTATTTTCAGTGGTGGACTAATACACATTTGGTGCTCTACTGAGTATTTACAGAAGCAGAATGTTGATTGACTCAAAACAAACTACAGCGCCCATGTTCTTTGTAATGAAGGAACATGCCATCCAAAGCCCACTGAGTACTTTATTTCTGACTAACTTGAATATGTCACCAAGATAGTGCACAGCTTTCCATCTGCATTATACCCACTATGAGGTAAAACTCACTTAGTGCCATTGCTGCTTTTCACTAGCACAGTCTCAGTCTTGGAGACAGTTGTTTTGCTGTAAAGAAGAAAATACACATCATTAAAATACTTAGTAAGCGACTGCCTGGCGTCAGGATCAATATAGTTCATTTTCTAGGCTTGATGAATGAAATATCACCTGTCTGTGGGTGAGAAATCATCCTTGATAGACGAGGGGATGCTCTCCACACTGCCCAGAAATACAGGTTAAATTGTAAGATTTAAATTCTACTGTAATTTAATTTTTTTTAATAATCTGACATTATGTTACTTTTTATTGCTGGTAACAGTTGTCTCAGTCACTTTGGTTGTTTTGGTTGGTGAGTAGGTTGAGTACACCCTATGTGAAAAAATGTTACTTCAATCAACGATCAGTTTATATGAACTTTTACTTTTGATAATTTTTACATTTGATGATACTTCTGTACTTTTAAGTAAATCAATGCAGCCTGATTCATTTACTATTAATTGAAGTTTTACGGTATTAGTATATTTTTACCCTTTGCTTGAAGACTTCACCCGCTCAGTGAACGTCTCAGTGGGACTTTTCAACACAGGGGATCTGCAAGAAAACTCAATTGTCATTAAACTGACACAGACAGTGTGATAAGATGATAATGTGTTGTAATATGACCTACCTAACACTCTGGGTGGTGGTGATGATGGTCTCAGTGGTGGTTTTTCCGTCCTTGGTGACCGTAGTGGTTGCAGTGCTAAAGGAGGAATAATACAAAACAAATTTACAAAATGTGTAAGCGTAATAATTTTTTGTGTTGGTTTGTTGTGAGTATTTGTTGTGTACCCTGTCTTAGGTTCCTCTGTGACAATAGTCTTCAATGTGGTGGTGCTATAGTGACATATATATATATGATAAATACAAAATTACACATTATATTATTGTTTCTCTGGTGGTTTTTGCATTGTGTGTGTAATAAACTTTACATACCTTTTGGGAGAATCTGACTTCAGAGTTGAATATGTGCTGCAACAAAGAGGCAGATTATTCAGATGATTTCCTAAAAAAATATCACTAGATATTGTACCATTAGGTGTGTCATTTTGGAAATGTACCTTTTGGTGTAGGTGGATGTAGTCTTGCTGGAAGGGAGGGGGCTGCTGGTAAAAAGGAAGCATTATAAAGCCACAGTTTTTGTTAAAGTTACTGTAAAAAACTACTGTATAAATACTGTACCAACCTCCTCAGCTCATCCTGGCTTCCGCCAAATCTTCAATGACAGAAATCACAATTACATGTTTTTTTTCACAATTTACTGATTCAAGTGTGTGTTTTTTTACAACTGCTAACATAATGCTTGCTAAAAAATCTAAATAAATTCAAGCTTCAGTATCATAAAAAGATACCAGAATGTTATAAAAATGATACCTCTTGCTGAGAGCATGCACAGATGTTGATGTGCTTATAGTTTTGGTGGTTTTGTTCCTTCAGCCGCTGAACTATGAACAAAAGACAATAAATTACATTAGTAAAAGGATTAATGACTCAAATTATTATTTATGTTACACCCAATTACCATAGTTTCCCATTATCTTGTCATTCATTAGAGGAAAGTTTGAAACGTTTGTTTTACCTATCAAGTGTTTCATTGGATCTGTTCCGGCCTAGAACATATTTGCCAAAGTTTGGGTCTTGGCTGAAGGAGAAAAAAAGTATAATAAAATCCAAACAGAGATGACTCAACGCAGTAACTTGCAAAAGGAATGTATAAGGAAGCTTTTAATTAAAACTAAAGGTAAACTGAGGTATGAACTACAAGTCACACCCAAAGGTCACACCCTATGTCATTCCCTGTGTGTGTGTGTGTGTGTGTGTGTGTGTGTCCATTTGCCAGTGTGGAATACTGTATATGTGTTTCAGCCATTATGTTTACATGACTTACTCGACATTTTCCTCCTCATTATCCAATTTTTTGATCCAGCTGTTATCTTTCAGCAGAGAGGTGGTCTTGGCTGCAGACACAAGACAAGGAAACTTGAGCGTCTCCTGCTCACATGTTCATTGCAGTCAGATCTTTTAAGCAGGTAAAGACTTATATTGACTTAATTTAATACAATAGAGCCTAATAAATTAGACTAATTAACATGGGCTCTGCTCCTACAAATAGCTGAATTGTGAACATTAATGATTTCATACTGTTTCAGGATTTTAATTATAATTATATTATATTGCCTTGAATTTTAATGTTTTACATTTGTTTTTCTAATTCTAATTTTTTGTCACATGCTCAGACAACATGCTCAGTGCAATGCAGGGTGCATACATGAGCTGTGCTAAAGAATAGTGTGCAAAAAAATTATTATCAAATAAGAGGTCAGATAAGAATTTGATATGAAAGGAAATGTCAAAGTCTCAAAGATAAATAAACATATCGAATATATTCAGTCTAATGTAGTATTTATTATTTTATGGCACCATGTGCACATTCTACCCTTTGAATCTTGAATTTTGTTTCTAAAGTATCTGCACTACATGGGTATTTTATAATTTGTCAATACTTACAAGTCTGGGATGAATACTTGCTCATTTTGTAACTTCACCTGTAAGTGTGAAAGAACAAGAAGGGAATCCATTACATAATGAACCACCGTTCATTAGCCACTAGGTGGTACTGTAGGCTGAAACCTTTCATTTTCAGTGCATGTCATTGCAGAGAAAGATCAGTACACGTGTCCTGTTCTGTCTTCACAAGCACTTTTCCATCAGTTGGCTTTGTGAACTTGCTATGCTGCATTTATCACTGTGCTTGACGTATATCAACTGAAGTTCAGCTCAACCCCAGACTCACTGATTAAGCCTTGAACTGGTTTGTCTTGATCCCACATGAAGACACACACACACCCTCCATAACAAACACCCTCTCCAACACACCATTGTCACCAAAACAGAGGGGCGTTAAGGTGACATGCCATTATCTAGTAATGATAAGGACTGTTCCCCTTTGACTGCATGCGTGGTCCAGCTCAAGTGCTTCCATATCAGAAACCTTAAGGCAGATATCTATAGCTTAGATGCAACGTTTGTCCAATTATCAGTTATACAGTCTGTATACTGTCCGATGAGTGCTATTTGTCCAAAAACAATGTGTTCAGTGTTGGTTTTGTCTGTATTACTTTGGCTTGTGTGAAGTAGTTCGCAAGTCTATCTAACAGCTGTCTAGAGGTAAGAGCTAAAACAGAACTGGCCATCTTTGAACTGCTGAGATTGTTGACCATTGTCCAAAATAAATGAATTTTTAGATATTATGTAGAATCTCTTGTTTACATGCCCAGTTTGGGCTGTTCCAACTGAACATGTTAACACTTAAA
>NW_024044086.1:0-13726 GCF_014851395.1 Micropterus salmoides
CCATCTCCTCTGATTTGGCCAGGGGGGTGACAGTGTGGTAGAGGAACATAGTGAGCAGCTCTGGGCCCAACCACTGCTGACCTCTGTTGTTGCTGCCGCTGCTTGTACTGGCACCCACGACAGGAGGCTCTGCCAGGGCCAGCACCCTGAATGACGGATGGATGGGAAGACTGACCTGAAAATACAAAAACGCACACGCCGGATAACAGTTACACACTAGCAGTGGAAGACACACACAGTTTAACATCTGTTGAGCCATGTTCAAGCAGATGCAGAGTGCAGGTGCACATGGTGTGTGCAACTGATGCATATATGAGTGTGTGTGTGTGTGTGTGTGTGTGTCCAACCTAATCTATGTCAGGGACAAGTACATGACTTTTGACAGCTGGCTGTGTAATCATCTGATTCAAGAGGACAGCAAAGTCCATTTCTATCACCCCACAGGGACGCCGACACTGCAACTGGATATATTTACTCTAATGTGGGCGGAAGCGGGCACTAACCATCATCATCACTGGATGAGTGTGTGGGAAGAAATTTCATACATGAAGATATCTGAGGCTGTTAGTGGGCTTAACCATGCATGTTCCACTATCTATCCACATGCCTTACTAATAAAAAGTAAGTTTGGGTTTTGTCTCTCTTGTTTACACACTGACTTTCTCCCTGTCTTGCTCTCTTTATTTGGTTTTCAAGTAGTCAGTTGAATAAATCTAATTTAAACATCAGTAACACTAAACAACATTGCCATCCCCAAATCCAAATCTGATTGGCAAATGGTAACAATTTCACTGCCGCATGTGGTTTTAGTTAACTATCCGGGAAACAGGGACATGATCGATAATGTTTTCATCTACAGCCTTAAGCAAAATTGGGCTGCGTGTGTCTTGTTTTAATTGCAGGATAAGGCAGAAAGGTTTTCAATAGGAAACACTGTCGCGGGCGGGAGTGATCACAATCTCAGCAGGAGCGGGACGGTGCATCTGCGGGAGCGGGCGGAAATGCTCACACATTTTGTCTGAGCCACAAGAGAGGAGGAAGAGGAAGTGGGTTTATTTCAGCCCAGACGCCCCACCACAAACATCCTTCCTGCCAGCTTAGGTGGGTTTTTAAGACGTACACACACGAATGTGCATGTACACACACACACACCATTTCATGAGTCAAATACAGGGAACAGTTAAGGTCAAGACCAACAATAGTTATTCACACAGAATATATTTATGGCAAACATTACAACCATGTAAAATGCTGTCCCATAGTTCCATTTACCACTGTGCAGTGTTTTAGCCTCTAATAATCTTACAAAACTGATCAATCTATCAAAACTGGCCTTCCTAGACACATATTTTCACCAGTCCCCACCACAGCAGACCCAAGTATTCTCTTAAGTTTGGACTAGTTTCACCTGAACACCTGACAGGAGACTCAGATTAAGTTGGATGATATGAATACTGATCCAGAAGGGAGAAGTAACATACAACACAAACTTACAGTAAGCATCACTATTCATTTCTTTCATTTTGAATCAAAGTTTTGTACTCACCCATCTCTCTCTATAGATATCCCTGAAGTCAAAAGACCCCAGCATCACAGATCTGAACGTCACTCTCTTGGTTTACCTGGAATACTATTGTCTTTACTTTTGTATTGTCCTCCCTCTCTGTTGTCTCTCTGACTCTTTCTTCCTGTTATGGTGCTAATCATGAATGTAGCTATTGTTGTTTTTAAAAAGCCAGGGGCCACAACTGTCGTGTTTCCATGTTTGACGCAAATTCACTTTCAGAAATGCACCTAAAATGTTCTTGGTCTTTCCCACATATTACCCGTAAAGCTCTGTGTGCAGACCTGTGTGTGTGTGTGTGTGTGTACCTCTCTTGCATTTGCTGGTCACTGAACTGCAGTTGTTCCTTTGTCTGGTATCTGTCCCACCGCAGCAGCTTGGTCCCATCGTACAGATCTAACTCCCTGTCGTGGAGTAACCTGGGACACAAAACAATGTGGAATGAGTAGGTAAAGGTCGAAGTGTGTTACTCTCTTAAATTAGAACAGACTAACTAATTTAGAGGAGCATTCAGGAAGAACTAACAAAAATATAACACAGAATACAGAAGATAGTATATATCAAGATAGATAGCAATATCAACAAAGCAATCCAATGTAGCCATTTTACGCTTTATTTTGTTTAAGTAGTAAGCAGACAGGGGAAAGAGAGGGGATGACATGCAGCTAAGTGCCCAGGCTGCTGCGGTAAGGATTCGACACGTGCACGCTCAACCCAGGTGAGCTACGGAAACTATATATCTTTAGCAAACTGAAGTACCTAGACAGCACAGCCAGGGTCCCGAGGTTGACCCTGTGTATACCATCCAAAGCAGCAGCTTGCCCTCAATGGCAGCAGTGACCAGTGGAGACGGCCTCCACGCTGTGTCTCCGTTAGGGAGAGTGTACCTCTGCTGGAGAAGGTCCCTGGCTGTCATGTCCTGGAAGTTGGGGAGGAAGGAAAGGGACACCAAGTGACAAAGTTAAGTGAGGGGATTGGGAGCAAAGTGGGGAGTGGTTCGGTGTGTGTTTCTATCACACAGTGGAATTGGATAAAGCAAGCTGAGATTTTCAGTTTTTCTCCTCACAGGATCTGGCCCTGCTGCTGTGTTTGATATCTCTGCTTTACAGATAACAGCTAATGGCTAATGGGGGGGGGGGGGGGGGGGCGTCTGTGGAGCAAGACTGTCACATTTACTATCACGCTACCGTGTCATGACAGAGACAGCAGAGTTGCACAATTTGTTCCAGGCAGTGATAACCAAACTGCTAAATGCTCCACAGCAAGAAGACAGTTTTCATTAAGTCAAAAAACAGGCTCTATATTTTCCATTTGGTGCTATCATGAAGTAGAATGAATTAAGGGGAAATGAGGTTCCACTATACCAACAGTGGGCATGACCCACTAAAGGTAAGGGATAAATGGACAACATTCTTTAGCCACAACAGTGAGGTCAGACAGGCAGAAGCTAGGAGGAAGACATGGATGCTCATTTGTCCGAGCTCCTCTGACATTCATAATTTCAAAAGTGTAATTTATGGGGTGCCTGGTCTCCTCAGCCACAGGGACAAATCACTCTCTATCCTTCTGGGTCTCTGGTAACCACCATCATGACTGCCTGCCTGGCAGTTTCAGATGTGAGCAGACCTGAACCGAAAAACAGCAGTCACTTCGACTTGCAGATGCATCAAGAAACACAGCACCTGGGCCAAGGCTATGCAGCTGTCAAGATAAGTAGGCTCTACGTCTGTTTCTATCATGTTGTATTAGCAGGAGAAATACACATTTTGAGACTGCTTGCAACATGAAAAATACTGTGGTACAAAAGTATTTTAAGCTTTTCAGGCTATTATTCCTACACCATATGCCCAAGCAGTTCTATATTTGCTCTGCTGTCCTTTTACCACTCTAACAAAGTCTATAAATCCTAACAGGTCACTGAAGAGTTCATTTATCTTGTTGTTTAAATGGACCTTTGGACTTTTTTACCCCACTTCTTGTATTTCATAATACAAGTTCCTTGTTACTTTTCAGATTAAGCTTTTAAATACAAAACCTTAAAGTAAATAATAAAACATGACACATTGTTATTGGTCATTAGCTAAATACATTTATTTAAGTACATTTTTGAGGTAACGGGTAGAGACAGGATATAACTACTTCCTCGACCACTGGCTTACCAAGGGGTAAATGGTGTGCCTGTGCCAGAAGTGTCCTTTGTGCCCTCTGGAGGTGTTTAATGCAACTAATCACCTGTAATGAGCAGAGAATCACTAGGCTCTCATCCACTCTCTTTGAAGTTATTTTTCTCAGTAAAGCTGCTCCCCATAACAAGGCAAATGCAAATGTAAGTGGCTATGGTTCTGAATGAAAGTACACCTGTATTGTACACGTGTACAAGATTCTGTATGGTGGTCTGTTTATTCCTTGATAAATATCTGTAATACTGCATGATTCCCCTCTACCCCCGTGTATTTAGATAGCAAGGGAATCTGCTTTTGCCGAGATTATTATTGTCCATTTTTGTTTTCAAAAGAAGGAAAGGGTTTTTGTTATTATTGTGTTTTATCCATTGAAGGACAAAATATCAACAAATCATTTATGTAAATTCCACTCTAGCCTTTCATGTCACTTAGTTTTTTCCAAAAATGGGATTTTTCAGAGCTGACAAGCTGAATTGCCTGACGAAGGATTCCACAATTCCCACAGCACAAGTCACCCCTGACCTCAGCAAGCTAAAAATAGCCGCAGCATGATGCATTAATACATACGGTTTCAGCACACCCATTTCCTGCACAATCATCACCCAGCTGACTACACACACTCACATGGACACACAGAGGGGGAGGTTTTACATATACAGACACATATATTGTAGCAGCCCTCCTTTGCTCTCTATCTTCCAGTCAGTGTCAGTTTCTGGCCTGACGGGTGGCCTGAGACCCAGGTAATGGAAGCCAGATGTGGGTCTTTTAGCCAAACTACGGTCCTAATTCTACATAAATATACTCCATCCCACTATACTGCACCTTCCCTGGCTTTACGTTTGAGAGATGTATGCTCATACAAAGAAATTATTCAACTGATTATGTAGCAAGTGGGGTACTAAATAAAGCATTACTATTGCTATATATGCTTGTGGTTAAAAAGTGTGACATGAGTTGAGAAAATCCTGGTAGAGAAAGAGAAGAGCATTTTCTTCTTATGAAACAGTTTCTGTTCTTTCATTAAACTGCCCCTTCCCCACTGTGTGCAATTTGTTTGCCCCTCTTCCATATTGGTTGAAACCTTCTGAAATAACATAACACGTCACAAAATGTGTCTCTGCCTGTGATATGCTTTCCCTGACATGACCTATTACCTACCTAACACACTATTAATAGTGCTATAACACGCATTTGCTTGGTGGATCCATATAGATGCTCCGCCTGGTGATTACACACTGTTCATCAAATGTGTGTTTTCACATATAATGAATGCAGATAGTTCCAGACAAAACAAAAAAGCAAAGTATTTAAATATTTCAAAGAGTAGTTTTTATTATTTTATTACCTGGTAGAGCATGACTGGCTCTATGCTGTAACCCAACATCTCAGCGAACTCTTTCGCAATCACCGACTTGCCACAGCCCTAGAAAATGCAAAATTATCGTTGTTAAGACAAGAGATCACATTCATGTGTACTGTACTGTATGTATGTCTACTGTACATTATGAGTTAGCTACCTTAGCTCCTATCAAACATATGTCCTTAATCATGTGTGACTGCATCATCTCCGCAATCAGCTGGGAGTGGCTTGGTGTACTGATGAAGGTAGGGCTACTGTTGGGTTGGCGCAGCTCCTTGATGCCTGCTGGAACCTGAAGTTTGATGACGACAAGAAATAGAAATGAAACACAACCAGCAGCTTCATCGTACTATATAAGTTGAGGAAAATATTCCTTTAAATAAACACTGATTCACAGACTTATCAGCATCACTGATACACAGCTGGGAACAAAAGATACTGTGTTCCAATAACATAGTGTTATCAAAAATCCATGAGACTTACAGCAAGAGAATTACTGCCACGCATAAAGAAAATACAACTTCAAAGTTAATAAGAGTGATATAATTTTTTTTGGCTGGAACATCTTAGAAGTCGGGAATAAATCTGTTCTCCCAAACCCCGCACAGTGACTCATCCACAAACACTGTTAGAATTAAAAGATGATAAAGATGTTCCCTTCTAAAAGCCCAGTTAGAGATAAGATGGTCAAGCTACTGATATAGTGGGTCTGCCTGCCCGTCTGCCTGTGTGTGGCCTGCCAAGAACAACGGACATCTCAGTGAAACGTGTGACTCGCTGTCTCCGTTTTGTCAGAAAAATGTTCTTTAGCTCATGATGTGATGAAGTGGGCCTAGTTTTTGTTTGTCTCATGCACACGCATGAGGACGTACATGCACCCTTACACATTTCACATTACTCCAGCCATCTACAGGGACAGTAATGTGCCAAGAAACACAGCGATGCAGCAGCAAATGAAGGAGTAATGAAGGAGACTGTAGGATGCTACATGGACATAAACCATGTAGGATTTCAAATGCTATGGAGAAAACTCCATAGGGCACTTTTAACACAGGCTTACAGCAGACGCAGTGCTTGATGTCCTAATAGCCCCAATCCACAATTAGAACAAAGCACTCCATTGCCCCACATAAGTGTACATGGTCTGCATACCAATCTGGGGCTTTAATTTTGCACTCTGTGCATATATAGAGAGAGAGTCTACCGGTACCTGAAAGGTGACGTCCTTGTCTGTGACACGCAATGTGACATCTGCATGGCCCTCAACATCCCTTGTCTTGGACACACTCAAAATGGCGCTGGGTGTTTGTTGGCGACGACCGTCCAAAAGCTCAAATCTCTATGAAAGAGTGCCACAGAATGCATGTAGGCCAAAATTAATAATGTATCTTACCTCATGTTCAGACCACAACAAGCATGCACATTAGATGACACCACATATAGATCACAGTCACATTTTGACTAGTTCACATCTTGGCTTACACTCAGTACGCCCTCCACAGCAGTGCACCCTTCCTTGCCCAGGATGCTGTTGTAGGGGTAAAGTCTCTGGACTAGCTGCTGGGAGGACAGCATGGGGAAAGCGTTCTGCAAGAACACAGAAAAGACAGCCATTGGACCAACAGACATCTGTTTTTTATTTTCTTGCTCCCTCTCTACGGACAGTAAGGAAGATTTAGGGCCTGGGCTTTCACCAGCACGTGGAGGGCAGGAAGCAGGTTGTCCACAGGGAAGTCAGGAAGGCCAAGGTTGGATGATTCCTGGGAGCACAGTGTAGTGGCTAGTGACAGCAGCTGGGACACCCTGACACACAGAATAATGCATATGAATAACTCCTGAGACGTCAAAGGCTACACAAGTCGAACAAGCCATTTAAAAACTTTTACTTTTAATTTACCTTTCTGCAGCAATGTTTGGTCCTGCTGTGTACAACAGCTCCAACTGGTCCTGAAAACAAAACAATAGCAAGATGAAAACAGCTGCAAGGCTACACACTTAGGAGTACTTTAAAATAAAATTGTTTATGGTCACAAGTTCAATATCTGAAAGATTTATTGTTGAAAACTGCTTGCTGAGAGGGTAGAAACACTACGTAGTGGCTTAATTAATGTTTACAAGATGTGGCTACAATCTAAAAACTAGACAAGCAGCTTAAAATTTGAAATGTTAATTTAATGCATTTGAAACAGACGCTAAATCCCACACTTAACTCTTCACAAGCTACAAAATAAAGAGCCAGTTCATGCATTAAACATTTTTCAGTGTTGTACATTTAAGACAAAAACTTCAACAATCATGTGTCTTTCCAGTATTATATCCCATTTCCCCCGCATTTATAGGGTAAGCTATGTTTTAATAGAAATTAGTTCCAATTAAGTTTGTTGACAGTGTGTTATGTGGATTATTCAGGGTAATGAAAATAGGATCAACAGGGAGAACAAGTTAGATGACCTGTCTTCTTTTCTTTTCTCTCACTGAGTCATTTTGGTGGTGGGAAATGTTTAGTGTCAATAATCATCCAACTCCTGGACTGACCTTGAATGGTAGGTAATAGATGTCTCTGGCTTGGAAGCGAGAGCGGAGAGGAGGATCCAACGGGTTGCCCTTGTACTTGGGGACAGGAAGACCTAGAGCAATGACCCGAAAGTCCTCACTTACACGGACAATCTTCCAGCTGTCCAGCTCTTCTTTGGTGTGCTCCTGCAATGCATCGAGGTATAGAACACTCCAGTCCTTTTCTACTGTCTGTAACGTCTTAAATGCAATTTTTATGCAAAAGGCTGCAGATAGACAGGCGCATGTAACAAGTACAGACCCGAATGTTACACAGTATTTATGGTAACAGCATTTTTCCTTTAAACACGAGAGGAGCTCTGTAGGAGTAGTGTGAAAATTCACTGCCCAAGTGTGATAGATACAGCTCCATAAACAACTGCCATGATCATGAAAAAATGAATTTCTTAAATCTAAACCATGCTTAATTGGATAAAACCAAGTAAGAAGTGAAGTCCTTCACCCTTAGTTGTTGTTCTTCAAAATGTTTCCAAACCACAAGGCTTTGATTGAGAACGCCTTAAAGACCTTCAAACCCTCAAGGCCTATGAAGGCGAGTGTGCTATACTAACCAGCAGCAGCTTGTCGTAACGCTCAGATGACATAAGGAAGCGTCCGTCCTCCAGCTGCATCTCTCGGTTCTCCAGCAGGTTGTTAAGGACAGGCAGAACATTTCTCTCTGCCTTCTCCAGCCCCTCCAGAACCAGGACTCGACCTTGTGTTGCCGCCCTTACAGCACACTGGGCACAAACACAAAACAAGTCAAGACTAATCAGTAACAGTAACTTAATCACTACTCAGTACTAATTTGAGATGCGGGGGAAGATTTTGGTACTAGGAAATGGCTAATTTTAAGGCTAAACCATCGCAATCAGTTCAACCTCAGGTCAAATCTGCTGCTCCATTGTCCAGTACGACCTCTGACCCTGTGTAAATGTTAACCGTGCTAAAAGCATTTATACAAAGAGCAATCTGACTGTGCATCAGCTCTTACTGCCCATGCTCTGGTGACAACATAAGCCTGCCATAAACCCTTTCCTGAGGATGTCCTCAGCTTATTGTGTACAGAAGAACGTCCTCCAAACCGAGCTTCAAAACAGTCTCAGCTTTTTTAGGAAGGCCTATTTTCTACCACCAAATGTTGGGTAAAAATCTCGGTTTGGCTTTTGAAGCATGTGTATATGTGTGTACATGTATATGCGTGCGTAGACACACATCTCTGCAGAAATCAAAAAGCACATCTGACGTCAAGAGGCAGGAAACTTTAGCTGTCTGGGTGGACCGCAGAGCAAGTGGCCATATAATTAGGTTAACATGTAAATACGTGGCAGGTTGTGTGGGAAGCAGAGCCATAAAACTATAGTGAGGACCAGATGCTCTATATTTAAATTCTCGATCCATTTTTGGCACCAACGCTGTAATCAGATAATTGTTAGAAATGTAAGTGACGCAGGATGCCGAGAGAGAGACGGGGAAGCACAGACATGCCTTGTTTTCTGTTTGACACTAACTATGTAGAAAAAAGAGCGACACCCCACCAGAGGCTGAGAAGCTTTTAGCAATGAATAGACTATTGAAAGGATTAGCAGTATGCATATTATTGCCGTATCATCTCCTACACTGTCTCTGCGCTGTATGTAACGTTTAATTGTTGTAGCACAATGCATACCCTGTTTATATTTGTCAAAACCCTTCTGCACCCAATGAAACCTAATTTATGATCACACAGATTTAATCTTAACTTGACTACACCGATAATAAACTTCTATGGGACTGGGATATGTTTTAACTGTTTGCATGTAAGATCCATGTTTGTATCTTACCTGCATACACAGACAAATATTTAATATTTGATGTTACAAGGTGTCAAATTTTTCACTATTTTGGAAGACTTAAATAACATGGTTTCCACCACAGATACGATTTGAATTTTCACATATCTGTCTTTCATGCCTGATATCTACAGTGGGACGTCGTCCAATGCTGGCGGTTCTCGGTCCAGAAACACTTCCGATTACATGAAAGTACAAGGTCGCCATTAACTTTGGTCTGCTGCAGTCTCTGATGTTTAAGAATTGTTCTGTTCTATTTGCGTGGCCCAAATACCTGGTTATTAGTTTCTAATTTTACAACAAACTGCTCCTGTTTTTACCTCCACACATGCAGATTTGCAGTTCAGCATTAACCATGCCACTGACACTCTCTTTCTCTAGACCCACTCCACACCAGTTCTCTCACTTGAAAGTAATGACTATTAATAAAGTTTTATTTTAGATACCATTTATTGTTAATATTTCTGCCTTGTTTTGATGCCACAGATTTGTGCACGGCACTTTTGCCCTAAAATTGGATTTTTTGGGTGCTTACTTGCTACATGTGACCAACATATTGCTTAGAAAGGGCATCCAATTCATTTATTTTACTTGCTGCAGATGCTAATTATTTGTTAGCTATACACTAGTTTCAGTTCAAATTCGGTTCTAGTGGAGGTGGGAAGCTTTTTATTACTGTAAAGAATCTTATCTGCAGTGTGGGTTAGAGGTAAGCTGCCTTACATAAGTGCCTAACTGGAGAGAGGTGACTGGAAATGTCAAAAATACAAGAAGCATGAGATTACATCCATGTGACTCGATCCTTTATACGGATTTGGGGGCGTGGAGTGAAGTTTGGACTGAAGGAGGAAAGGAGAAAAAAAAAGACAGAACGAGAACTAAAGAGGCAGAGACTAAGTGGAGAGATGGAGGGAAAGAGTAAGCACAGGGACCGACACGTTAAATCTGAATATAGGGCTCCAAATCAGCACAGGGCTCTGAGGAATACTTGGATGTTCTAGTTAACACACAAATGCACACCTCCTACGATACCAAACTATTCTCAAAAAGACAAGCTTGCTAATTTGCGCCCACACACGTCTTCAATCCCTCACACAAAATAAGTGTCAGATACTGTAATGAGTACATAAACTCACAGATCACACCCGCAGACACATATGAATACACACAAAAACTAACTACATCTCCTACAAGTTTTATCCAACACACCACTCATAAACAAGCACATGCCGACTCACACGGACAACACCCTTCCCACATTTCATTAGCTGGCACAAAATTCCATGAGATTTGAGGAAAACCAGAAATAAGTAGTCTCTTCACACTTATTTGTACCATCAATACTGTTGTATCTATTCATGAGCTGCTTCCATGGAAACAGTGGGCACCTGTTTTCATTTTGATGAGAATGTGGGAGGTGAATGAGCCTCAGGGAGTTGAAGGGGTTGGCTAGCTTTCCTTTTCGCAGGAATCAGAAAATGTATCAACCCAGCCTTGTGTCGTCAGTGGATAAGGACGAGTGGACAGAGAGGCAATGATTTAATCATTCAGAGACCGCTTCCAAGACTTTGGACCACGAGATTACCATGACTATTTGTCAAAAGTGTTAATGTCCCGTTTAGGGTTAGGAAGCAAGATTATGTGATTGTCCATATATGTTCACTCTTGGGCCCCATTTTCCATATGTGCTAATGCAGAAGGCAGCTTCATACTGCTACCTCACTTCAATATCATGGGAGTTGTGCAGCTCCCGATGTGTATGAATGTTAACTTCTGTTTCTGAACGCTAATGTCTGTTTCTGATGAGCAGTTGGCACCTTAGACTCTGCCATCAGTGTATGAATAGGGGAGACTTGAGTGGTCAGAAGACTAGAATGGCGCAATGCAAGTACATTTACTCTCTCTCTCTCTCCTTATTTCCTGTCATCTTTCTAATGTTGCTGTCCAGTAAAGGCAAGTCTAATTTCTGTAGAGTAAGTTAGTGACAGTCAATATTGTTGCCAATGTTTGTTTAGCGGCACACCAAATCAAACTCCCCTATTATTACTTTTACCGGTGTGTGACACCTGAGCATCATCTGGTCTATGTGCAGAAAAGCAAAACCATAATTATGCTATTTCTAATCACTACGCAAAGAGGGTCTCTGATCTTTAAAGTGCATGCTGGGAATTCTGCCACCGTAGATTTAGGAAGATGTTTTTCCCAAAGATTTTTCTAAATGTTTAATCATATTAATATTTAATAATTTGCACAAAAACCCATCATTCTTTAGTATGCACACTGATATTTAACATATTTGACACTTTAATATATGTTTTTCCCATTTCATGCTCAAAATTTGCTAAGAACTGGCAGGTAGTATGGAATCGGGACACAGCTAACAATTTAGAAACCAATCACACATGCAGATATAACTGAACTGCCAGTCAAATAAAAAAAAAAATTCTGTTTTGTGGTTCTTGCAAAATGTCACCACATGCCCCAAAATGGCCTACAGATAGAAAGCACATGCTGTTAACAGTCAAAAAAGGCCTTTTCATGAAATAGACTTTAATGTACTACAGTTAGAATTAAAACAATGTTTCTGACTTTCAGTCTCATGAACTGTCTCCACTTAATTTTGTTTAGAATAAGAAATTGTTAATATTGCAGACAAAATATGTAATTATTTTACATAACTTATTGTACAAAAACAAAATGTTCATGGTTGTGTCCTAGCTTACAGTCCTCTATATAATGGTGATAGAAGTAATTATATTCAACATAAAAGGTATTTGTGTTTTTCTGGAGAGGTCTATGCGGGTCTTTACACATACACAGGTTTTTTATAATAAAATTGCAATGTCACATCATTTTTAGTAATGCTTTCCAATTATGGAACCCTGCCATTCAATTTCTAAAAAGAACTAACTATCAAATTAGAAAATTTGCCAGAGCCAAACAAAACTGCAACATCAGCAGGCTGGCAGCCCTAATGCTTCATCTGCACTGGCACATAAATAGGGCCCCTTACCTTCTATTAAATTATAAAAACCACTCAGAGATGCAGTGGCTGGGGTGCAGTGCAGTGATGCATCCACTGGAAAATCTATACATTTACAGTACATACGATAAATATATATAATTGTAAAATACCACTTTCTTCATTTACCACTATACTACTGAAGAAAGTGGAGTGACACTCCACAGAAACCAAACTCCACTCACACTGTGAGTGGTTCTGTTCCAGAAGAGCAGGTTTGTGTGTGAGGTCTAAAGGATAAATGTGCTGAGAGTAAAACATAAAAAACTTGTTTCCATGGAGTTTATATTTAAAGTGTTATGCAACTGATTTTTTTTTTTTTACACAGATGAAGCCACATGCTAATTAGCTGTGGATAATGACATGATTGAGTAAATGTTAATTATCACAGATTATCATCATTTGTCACTGCTGGCTCCTTGAAGCTCAATGACAGGGGTTTAATGATCAGCCTTATGTGGATTTTGTTTTTATTTTTATTTTTTATTAGCTGTTTTTCTGTACCCGTGAGGAATGAATGGAGATGAATGGAGAACAGAAAGTTCTCCTAAGAGAAACCAGCCTTGATAATGAGGAACTGCTGGTCTCCATGGTTACTTGACTTACAAAGTCAACAGAGTGTGGGGGTGTTTGTTTGCATAATGCTTGATCGATCACAAAGTGGTATGGAAAAGAACAGAACGGAGTGGTCAGGGAGGGCGCCACTGTTGTGATGTGAGTTTATGTGTTACTGTAACTGAACGCCTTGTGTTTGTGTGCTTCAGAAACAAGTAGAGAGGAGAAGGCATGCTCAGTTATTATTCCACCCTAGCGGTAGTCTAATGATGTTTAAGTGATGGAAAAGAGATGTGCTCCATGTTCCGATTATTGGTGACTTGCTTTCAGTATTTAGCCAGAACCCAATTATTGTTATTCTAAATTTGTGTTTTAGGTCTTTTTTTATCTAAACCATTATGAAAAATAAAGATTGTTTGTAATGGTTTGTGACAATCCATTGTCTTTTGAAAACTCTTTTAGTAAAACTATCTCACTTTGTTGTATTGAGCTAGAAAGGCGCCAAGGACCTAATATGTGCTCACATGCTGTTGGCTAAAATGGGATTTGTTCTTGTTTTCTCCTATTCCCTTTGCTGCCGTGCATGTGCCCCTTCTGTGTAGTGCTGCAAGCTTACTGTACACTTAGCTCTACCCGCACTACACAGATTTATTA
>NW_024044087.1:0-14820 GCF_014851395.1 Micropterus salmoides
TACCTACCCAAAAAGTCCTATCAGATGGGCAATCCTGGGACAAAATCTTCAATCAAATGGGGGTCCACAGTATAATTTGTGTCAGTTTAGGGGTCCTTGGCGTGAAAGATTTTGAAAACCACTGCTCTTAAACTAAAATAATGTGTAGAATGACCACCACCACAGTTACTGTTATATTGTGGGAAACACAGCACAGGGTCCCCAAAATGCTGCCACACAAACAATCTGAAAGTGGCAGGGCAGCTTCTATGTTAACTTCACCCTCACGCTATGTTGATATCGCGAGACAGCTTTTCACCTCGACGGGAAATATCGTATTGATACGTTTCAAGGACAAGAAAGCATTAAAACCCACAAAATCTTATTTTATCTTATCAGGTGTCTTTTTACAGGAGATAATTACATGACTAATGTTTCATTTCATATTTTCCACTCCCCATATCCTGACAATCTATGGAGCAATTATTTGGTCAGACAAAATTATGAAATGCCCTATCCTAAATACCAAATGCCCAATCCTAAATACCAAATTCATTTTCGAATTTCAGCAAGTTTCAGTGAGACATGTCACAAAGTATTTTACTGTATTTTTAAAATATAAAATACAAAACACTATTTTGATACAAATATCAAGCCATTTTCATGCCTATCAAATACAAATGACAAAATCCTATTTTGTAATTGAAATACGTATTTTAAAAACATGTATCATAAATACTGCCCTCCCTGCCTCCAACAATATGTTGGATAATATCATGTGGAATGGTGGGACATCACTGCAGGTAAATCATTTTAATTGTCGATTTGAACACAAAAAAGTGGTCTCAGTGAACTGAATTTGAAATGCAATGAATTGTGAAAACTGAAAGTGAAACGATAGAGGGTATGAATTCTCAGTGATACTGCCATGAAGATGTACTGGCACCTATTTTTTGCCACTTCAAGCACTGACCACATCTAACTGTAAGTTACACATCTTGATACCTAGTCACTCAAATATCAGTGTAGGGGTTATTAATACAAAAAACACAACACATTATCAAAAAGGACTTTTTTTTCCACAACTATAAGTACATCTGACATTGACTTGGTACAACAAAACATGTAGAAAGACATGTTTCGCATTGAAATACATTATGTTTGTACAAAGTACATGCAATTGGTAACTACATACTGTAAAAAAGGTTGTGAACACTAGCATTTCCTTTAAACATTAGAGCAGAATAGACAGCAAGGCAGTGAAATCAATCAGAAAGCTTGTGGACAGGCTCACAGAGGTGGACAAGGCTCCCATCAGAGAGAACGGGCTCAGAGTTACATTTAATTAGATACACCTGTAAGTTGCAATAGAGTAACCGACTTTTACTGAGCCCACATGATTATGCAATGTGTGTCTTGCATCAGTGATTGTAGAGGATGTCTTCACTGATCACTTGATTACATATAGGATAGATAATATCTATCCTAATGATAGATTCTGTAAATGTTGGTAATGTAAGTGTATTGCCTAATGTGAGATCTGTCTTATACGGTATATTGTAGCAAACTACTTTCAGCACTTCTAAGGTGATTTGAAACATGTAGCTTGCATTGTTTGTTATTAGATTCACTGATAGCGATAAAATAAACTGTGTTCCAACAGTGATATGCAGTGCAGTCCAAATGTAGATTGTGGATATATTATTTATGTCTTTGAATAGAATACATGTCATCTTTAATAACTGATCATTTCTAAAATAATGAAAAGTTAATGATAAAACTATAATTATGTACACAATGCACAATTATATATGCTGCAAAAATACTTATATACTATACCATGTACTATAAATACTTATAATTCACACAAACCACTTTTCTAGTCCAATTTTAACCAGTAGATTGGAAGTGGATGTTTGTTGAGCTGCATTTCACTCTGCACATTGGTGCCTTCTGTAGGTTTGAGACTTGCTGTGGCAAGTCTCAAACCCTGTTGGTTTTGAAAAAGCACATGTCATGTTTCTTCTTTAGAGAATACAATGAAACATAAATGCTGTTGATTTATGTCTGAAATCCACATATTTAGAATACTGCCATATTCCACTATGAATTGTATGACATGCCTCAAGGTATAGACTCATCAAATACTTCTTTTAATTGAACAACCATGTAACTTCGGCTTGAAGGTTCATTCTTGACCTTGTGAATAACAGATTGGCAAAAAAAACTAACACAAGTTCCCACTTATCGTTTCCAAACCTTTAAACCACATCTCATGGCTTTCCTCTGCGGATTTACTCAGTTGTCAGGGAGATTGTTTAGTCATTAGAATTTGAGCTAAGAAGTTTTGGTCAGCGGCCATAAAAATGGACTGCATCTATAGACCATTTTGGTTGTCCTTCCACTCAAAGCGCTTTGTACTACATGTCAACATTCAGCCCATTCACACACATTCACACACTGATGGCCCGCTCTACCTCTACACCAGTGCCGCACCATATAGGGGATTGTGTAAAAGAAGACAGGGTTTTTGGATTAAAGAGCAGCAGACCACGATCGACCCGTCCCGATCAACTGGACCAAGCACCACAGCAGGTGGTGTGATTGGCTTAAGGGTCCAGTCTGGACTAAATGGGACTCGTGTATGCCAAGCAATGGAAATCAGAGACAGTTGAACCCAAATCTTCACAGAGACCTGCCCCTTCAACATTCCAGATCAACACTCAGGGGCAGCCTGTGTTCCGAGCTGTCAGTGGAACGTGAGAGGAGGAGGCCTCTGCACGTGTGTTTTACATCGATGATGTGAAGATGAAATCATATTATCATCTTCTTCCTGCTGTTTACATTCTCCCCAGCTGCAAATTCAAAAAAATGCACTGCAGAATGTTCTGGGTAGATATGTGTATGTTTGTTGCTTTTGTATATAAATATAAATATTTAGCCTACTGTTTTATTAAATGTTACCATATTTTAATACACATTTAATGATCTGTTAAGTTCTGTGTGTGCAGGATGAAGGGACTACAAGCTTTCTTTTCATTGTACAACCTGTTTCACCTTGTGAAAACTGACAAGAGTACAGAACGCCCATGCAGTCAGACCAGTACCCTCATTTTAACTCTAACCTCCACTGACAATGTAAAAGGTTATGACACGGAGCGCTACCTCTTATTTGTGAAGAGGTGGATAGAGAGAGAGAGAGGTACATCATGTCCAAGGGGCACTTACAGCGAACAGGTACAAAGAGTTGATGATGAAAATTTTTCCAGAATCCTCCCATACGTAGGCTGTTTTTAGTTTTAGTTGTTTATTTTGTTACTTTTATTTATCAGGGGCTATATACAAAACATTCATCTTGTACAAAAAGAACAGACATCATTTTTCTGCAGTCAGGTATACACAAGCACTAGAAAAGATGATATTATATGTGAAAGCTGTGGGGAACACTACATCAGTGAAACCAGAACCTGAGCACCAGACCAAAACTGTCACAGCATCGTTTGGAAAGGAATCGATCAGAAGTCAGTGGACGGCAGGAGAAAGATCAAGGAGGACATTCAGATCCAATGCCAGAGACCATGTGACGTCTACCCCCCCCCCTAAAAAAAACCCATGTTATCTGTCATGTTATCAAAATTCCCAACTTAGGTCATGGAATGATTAAATGGAAACCATCTCCATGACAACTAAGAAAATCCAGGAGGAAGTAAACATGATCTTGAAAGCTTTAGAAATAATAAAATAAATTTGACCTTATAGCTCTTCTGGGAAAGTGCTAGAGTATGTAAAGACATTTTTTCAATTCCTCAGGTAACCATAATGCCAAAATGTGCTAAAGTTCCACACTAAAGTTACATTTTGTATTCTTACGTTTATTATTGTTTCATCACAAGCTCAAACTGTCCCTGTGGCTAGTATGACGACATGAAATTCTGTAATGAGAAGTCTAAAAACAGTACATCATTGTAGGCTCAGGCTAAAGTGCACATGAGCTGGCATCAGCAATAGTATCATAGGTATATGATGGTCCATGCATTTTCTCATGATACAATGTTTATTCTAGTTGCCAAAAGTTTCCTTGAAGTTGACCAGCTGGTTTATCTGCTCACTCTGCATTGAGTGGCGTCTCCACAGCATTTTCTTAGGTTTTAGGTCCCTCTGGAAAACAGCAGCACAGGGTGGAATAGGCTTTGATCCTGTACCATTCAGTGTCTTACTATTTCCACTCAAAGGGTAGGAAAAGCTAGAACTGACCCCGATATCTGGTATAGGAGCATGGGGATTCAGAGGAGGCAGGTAGCCAGGGCGAGTGTGGGCAATGTGATCCAGAAGAAGGGCCCCTGAGCCTCTTCGCTCCAGACCGGCGGCGCCTCGTCTCTGGACAGAGCTCTCCAGGGACTCTCTGGATCCTGATAGAGTGGAGGATCTGCTGTTGACTAGCTTGTGCTTTTCTGGTCCTGCTGCAGCTCCGCCACCATTCTTTGAGCTATTGTCTCGGATATTAAACTGTGGTAACTGAGAGTCAGAATTGTAGTGGTCAATGCCAATGTTCCGCCGACAGACTACATTTTGCAGACTGGAAACTTGCAGTTGTCTGAGACAGTCAGAAGAATCTCCATCCACAGGACTGGGTTCACTGGGAAAGGGGAGACTGACTTGATGCAAGTTTGGGTGGGAAGCAGAATGTGGTGAACTTGCAGCACTATCATATGACATTTTTCTACCAAAGCATCTTTTTCCACCCCCCCACCTATTCTCATTTCCTAACATGTTCTCTAGTGCTTTCAGAAGCCCTGTTGTGTTTTTGACATCAATGCTATGGTGGCGTGAAACAGCTGGAGGTCTTCTCTGGAAGGCAGAGTTATTGACTCTGAAAGACAACTCCTCCTCAGGTGTAATTTCCATTGGCTCCTCTGTCAGAGAGGAGGCCTGGCTCTGCTGGAGCAGCAGGGAAGGACTTTTGGACCACTGCTCGGAGTGTAGCCTCTGGAGATTAAGTTGCTTATCCACACCAGGAATAAGCAAAGGACTAGAATGTTGTATTGGAGAACTTGCTCGAGATGTGACTATACCAGGCCCTGAGCCTAAACACTCAAGATGAGGGCTACCAGGTTGAGGAGAAGCACTTGCTGAGGAGGCTTGTGGAGCAATTCGTAGCTGGACCTCATATGGAGACATGCAACAAGATGTTGGGGTATAATGTAAACACTCCTCAAGGTCAGGAGGTGGAGGCACATTGAGGTACTGCTTCGACAAATGATGGCCGGATGGCAGTTTGTTGGTGGTGATGATGATAACCTCCTTACCCTTCGCTTTACAAGCATCCAGGAGGACCCTGAGGACCTCCCTGTTGCCTGAATTGATAGCATAAACCAATGCTGAAAAACCTGCATGATCCTCCAGAGTTGGAGCCGCTCCACTGCTCAGCAGGAGTGACAGAATTTCAGCTCCAGCTTGTTCAAGGCATGCATGCATCAGAGCTGTTTTCCCCGTCTTGTCTTGGATGTTTGGATCAGCACCATTTTCCAGAAGATACCTATTAATAGCAAAGATAACATTTATCACACCAGGAAACTCCTGAAGTGGAAGCTAGTAATTATAAATAAAAACACATGCTTTCATGAATCATACATGTATTTCAACTCGTTCTCATCCCAGGGCATGATAAATGGATGCTTTGCCAACACACCTTTTAACTCCCTGGGTACCTTTTAGTGTTGTTTTTGTACATGTAGGACTCAGCGATCAAGTTAGCAAGAATAACGATCATTGGTTGGGTTCAAATAACTATTTATTAACTATTGTTACTTGTGACTTAAATTACATAAGTTAAGTAATGCTACTTACATAAGTTATGTAACATCACAATTCACGTTAACTTTTTGTTTCACCCATCCACCCCAACCACCTCCTTTCTTTGACTTTTCGGTTATCTATAGTAGTACTTTTAGCATTGAACAATGGCTTTAAAAGGCTTCTTTCATTAATTTAAAAGGCTTGTATTCATCTATGACGCAATGCCATGTGTGTTGGTACCAGCTGCTGAAGCATGTGACAAAGCGTTGCTATTTGATGCTCTGGGAATGAGAACGGGCTGTGTATTCTGATAGAACATACCGAATCATCTTAAGTTTGGGTACACTCTGTGAATCTGTATGGTGTGTCTTGCAAGCCACCATAAGTGGTGTCTCGCCGTGTTCATTACTCTCATTTATGTAGGCCCCTCCCTCCAAGAGCAGTCGAGTCAGACGCAGACGACTCAAATAGACAGCCTTCAGCAGAGAATTGCCATCTGTTCGAACCTCTGTTGACTCAGCCATTGTAAGGATCTTAGCTGCCTCTAATCAACCTTCAGTGTTTTTGATGAAGGATCATCACTTGTTTTTCCAGAGGTGCACACAGCCCAGTGCCTGCAATAGAGGATACTAAATGTCAGAAGTAGTGGAGATAAACTGTGGACACCATTCGTTCGATGCACATCTTTCTGATTCGGATTCCACTGCTCTAAACCCAGTCCCAATCCCCAGTCTTCTCTGGATGTAGTTATATACTATGTCTACACTCCAAGATTCTCATACTTGCTTTTTGATGTTTTTGTATTTTGTATTATAGAATTTCATGTTATACGTCTATTTTTTTATTTTTATAATAGGATGAAACAGTTGATAACAACAACGTTGATATTTTCTTCTTTATTTCTTACACTTGAGTGTTGGAGTCACCGGTTCGATTCCAACTGTAGTGCAATTTAGTGGTGCAATTCAGACAGTGCAATGTGTAAAAGACTGACTCTTGAGGGAAAAAAAGATAACAGCTGTTTTGTAGGAATTATTCTGTTTCAGAAGACCAGATGTGTTTTGTTGCTATGTTGCATTTATGCTTGTAAACTGCAGATTGGTTGCACAGTGTTGATATGTACGTCATAGTACAAGTGAAATATTTCCCAGTAATGTGGTATTTTCCAAAATCATTTCATCATTTCAAGTAATGAGCTCTTTTCGTCATAGCAGGGCAGTATGACTGAGTTCTACATTGCCCTGTTTTATTTTCTCATGAAGAAAAGAAGGACAAAAATGATTGCGCCACTTCTTACAATCTGCTCTCCCTCATCATCTCTGTTTTCTCATTCAGGAGAGAATCCACCAGCAGTCTGTTTTTTGATGGAATTGGAGCAAACAGAGAGAAGGACGAGCAGCTGACCTGTCCTGAATGGATATATGGTATCCATAGTAACGATTACCAACGATTGCCAAAGTAGATCATGAAATAGATCTAAAAATTTAGTTCATAGCACACTGAGACATTACTGCGAACCGATAGCAGCCTGGGAGGAGAATTGCATTTTCAAAAATCTGAAAATCAATGAAATGCTTTTGCTTCTGTTCCTTCTTCCTTCCAGTTTAAGACATTAGAACATGTCCTTCATCCTCTCCTGCTGCTTGTATTCACTTCTGCAACTTATTGTGTGTATGGCCTTGTGTTTCTCTCATCCAAATCTGTGAGGCTGCGACCGATAAGTTATTTTATCTGTGTGTCTGTGTGTCAGTAGGGTGTGTAAAGCATGTGCGTAAATAGGGCGAAACAGCTGTTGTTTGTTATTATAAAGACAGCAATTATAAAGACAAAGATATGGGTGAAAGAATGGATTAGCACATGCAATCTGTGCTACAGAGAGAGCTGGAGGGGAGTAAAAAGTGTTTTGCGGTGAAAAAGTAGCTGCCTGCTCTGCCAGCTGCATGCTCTCATTGGCTGGATGTGGATGTCGAGTCGGTTGACTCCACCAGATATTTGGCATGCTAGATGCTAGGCAGACGTCGGCGATGTGTCAGAAATGTGTCCGTGAGCCGTTTTGATGCGTCGTTGTGTAGTTCACACATAAAGACTGGTGACCGCAGATCAACCGCTGATTTACTCCTGATCACAACCTGACAAATTGGGCTAAAAATCGTGAAGTGTGAACTAGGCTTTAGCTATGTTGCTATAGGCCTAGACTGTGGTTTGAGGTTGCGAGTCAGTCTGCTGCCACCATGGTCCTGCTCAATACTGCTTTTACTGTTTTTCGTATTTATGTGTGGTTTTTATGTGAGTTTATTGGCTTCCCCCCTAGTTATAAATAAAATTGAATTGAATTGAAAGATCAGACAAAACAGTATCATCCCGACGGTGTCCCAACAACATACATGGGGCATCTGGAACAAAAATGATTATCGTGTATGGTGTATAACTGATGCAGCATCTGGGCAAGTCACAAAGTCCAAACAACATACCTAGCAAAGCTACACACTTTGGCAACTTCTACATCATCATCAGTGATATTGACCAAAACGAACACAGAGCTTGCTTCAACTGTAACCATAAAGAAGAGAAAGAGTAATGATGTTTTTATTTCATGTTATTGAACCTGTGCTATCTGCCTTTACTGTTTGGGTCATGAGCATTTTACATATGATACACAAGTGTTGCGTCAACCTCTGCACAAAAGTCTGTTGCTCAAAAAGACAGAGCACACCTTCACCACCTAGTGGCCATGGTTCCAGCTTCACTTTCATTCACAATACCCTGATTACATATAGAAACATCCGTTGTCTGTGCTGCCATGCAAGTCCTCTAATATTGCACAGGATGACTTACGCTAAGCTATGGTCAGAAGAAGATTAATCAAACATCAAGTCCTGCTATTTTGCTGATGAGAGCAGAGTTTCTGAGCCATAAAGTCAACACAGTGACCTAACAGAGAGGCTAAAAGTTGAGAGGAACGAACTGCGCAGAGTTATCATGAGCGAATCCTTTCACCTTACACATAGTCATTTGATTCAGTGTTAAATAAAAATATTTATGGTGCTTAAGAATCAATGATAAAAGTACAAATTATGCATAAAGGCTTGTTTTATAGCATACGTGTATATTATTGGGTTATTAAACTATATTATACAGTAGCATGTAAGCAAAATTTTACTATTTTAACCTATAGCTGATTTAATCTATAACACTGCATCATACATCAGAAGAATACTGAAATGTAGTGGAGTGAATATCAAGTACCAAAAAATTGTAACTTTAGGTAGGAAAAAAATTGGAACCAAACATTTTTTTAGGTTGACCTATACCGGCAACTAAAAATATCCCAGCCTCTGCTGAACAGATTCTGACCATTCTTCTTTTAAGCTGTCTCTTCTGAATTAGCTAACTTTATGAATGCACAATACTAAATCGCTGGTATACTTTCATCATTTGTGCTGAGATACTGTAACGATAATGGTTCATTTGTAATGGTTCATTTGGGAGGACCATAGTGTGTGTGTAAAGAGCAGGAGGTTTTAAACTGTGTTAGCAGCCTTTTCTGCAGGGTGACATTCAAACCCCCATCTGCGCTTCTTTGAGGGGTGAGGCCTGGCCTTCAACCAGCACCAACACAGACAGAATAGCTAATGAGAGAGGCCGAGGAAATGTCATTCCTTCACATTTTATCACTCCACATATGAAGAACAGATATTCATTCCATTCACCCAAGTAGAGATTCAGATATTCTTAATTCAGCCTGGTACTTTATATGTGTATGTGTTAGGAGATACTTATAGATATAGTAAAGTGGAAGGCTATATAGAATGCCTGTAAGAAACCCATTTAGCTACATTTAGCACTTGAAAATGTCAGTCATTTATATACAATTTTTTCACATTCACACAAAAACAGAATTAAACATCTACACTGATAACTCGTTTCATGACATACAAACTGTAAATGTACTAGAATGAAAATATACTGTAGCATAGAACACATATTAGTTCTAGATGAATTGCATCATCCCCACTTGACTGTGTTGATGTGTCTGCTTTCTTTATATTCTTTATATTAATATTGCTACAGTTGTTTATAAATAACATCTCTTGCCTTAACAACTTAGGGACTATTAGGGAAAATCTAGATGGTACATACAATGCAGTAACAAACAGTTACTAATAAAAGCCATTTTTACATTATAAGTTATTGGTGGTAAGAGCACAAACTTACCTGGATGTGTCTCATATGTCTCACTGTCGGTGTACAGGCTGAGGAGAAACCAGAGGGGCAAGCAGACATCAGTGCAGGGGAGTGACTGATGACAGGAGAGAGTGAAGACTAATATATGTCAGATATGGCAGCTGAAAAGCAGGACACACACAGCCAATGACAGCACGTCCTATTGTGAGCAGCCACTGGTCTTTGGTAAAGCATTTGCGCAGGAAACACTCATTTCTTTTCACTTTCAGGTATTCAGACTGTTGACGTGTGGAATGACAAAAGTGCTGCCAACGTCACCGGAAAGATCAAGGCTGCAGACAGATTTACTGTGGTGAAGACTGCACAACAGAGAGCTTCACTCACTTCATGGAGGTATTACCAGATTCAGAAGTTAATGACGGAGAAAGGCTGAGAAAATAAGTCACTTGAATGTATGGTTGATTGAGAAGGACCAGTGCAGTGCCCATTCAAAATGGGCCTGTTCAGACCGGGCCGGTCTGCAGCTGTCTGTGTGCGCGTCCTCATACATCTTTAGGCATACAGGCATACATCTTTATGTCTGCCTGTCCTATGATTTTCCCCTTCCATTTTAGTTAGATGTAGATTTTCTACCACATTGGTAGATATCATCAATCATTCAATTAAATTTTATATATAGCGCCAAACAGTTATCCCATAATGCTTTTCATAAAAGAGCAGGTCTAGACCATACTGGTGATGTTATTTACAAAAAGACAACAATTCCCACCAAGAGCAAGCACTAGGCAACAGAGGCAAGGAAAAACTTCCTTTTAAGAAAGTTTTACTGACAGAACCACTTTTGCGCATGTACAGAACGGATCCGGCAGGCAGTACAGATTGGGCGCTGAAAGTCCCCCCTAAATCCTAAGCCATGAACCCTCACAGAAGTATTTGACGTCATATGGTAGGTGATTGAGTGCAAGAGGCTGCAAGGGCTCAAAATGCTATAAATAGGAATGGGACAGCACTTATACATTACCACGTGGCGTTACCTTGGCGACGCTGAAACATGTTGCATACCATTGTGATTTTGGGCTGTTTTTTACTTTCTTTGCTGCCAAGGAACTGACTGCCTGATTTATACGTCTTGCAGGCTCTGGCCCTACAGAGTGGATGAGAGGTGATTGTCGTTAATTATCTATATTTGTCAATAATTATCACGCCATCATAGGTCAAACTACACATAGTTCTGGCTATATGAGCCATCAGTGAGTTTTGTGTTTGCTTACATGTATGCTCTTTTTTTTTAAACGATTTTAATGTCAGGGTTGGTTGCTCCTTCTATGCTTGTTTTTTTCCTGTTCTTCTTCTTTCTTTTCTTATAGTGTGGTTTGCTTGCTTCTGAGTTTCCCATCATGACTTCACAGTCTGTGAGCAATTCCCTCAGGCAAAGTCTGCAAAAATGTGGACAGGTAAACGGTGCACAAAGGTAGGGGCATAGCACAAAATTCTGGGCCCTAAGCAGTCTTTGTGGGCCCCCTTCCTCTCTTGGTCCCTCTCACACGCATCTTTTTAAAACTGTTTACAAATAATTAAGATAACAACTGTGGTGTTGATTAGGGTAGTCACTAATGAACCATTCATGCCACAATTAAACAAGTAATAATAATCTGTAATTTGTGCTGAAGTCTGCACAAATAGCCTCAGAGGCCTGACTGACGTCTCGAGAAGACATTCTCAGCGTTCACAGCCTGTTTTTTAAACAATTTAATTATGGAGGACCTCATAAAATGTTCTTCACTTATGGCTTCACAGTCTATGTTCTGCAGCCATAGATTGTACATTCACTGACACTGAAAGTATGTATGTGCTGTATATGTTGAATAAATGTTGTATTGAAAAACTTGTATGTATTCTCTTCACTTGCATGTGGGAGAGTTGTATGTTATACACACTGGAATGTGTATGGAGAAGAAAGATTCACACAGCAGCCTATATAGCACATTGGTAAATCATTCTTTTGGCCAGATGGCCTACATTAGGGCATTTCTGATGTTAGTTTGTTGTCAGAGCTGCTAAGAAGCTGACAGCAGTGTTAGAACCAGGTTAGAACAGAAGGGCATGCAGGTTTAACTCTGGGCTGAGGATGAATGATGGATGGATTCAGAAACCAAAAATCGAAAACGGCTCTTTGTCCCATTTCTTCATTTTTGGTTTGAAACAACAAACGAAAAAAAGGTGGTTTTCCTGTCTGTTCGTTTTGTGGTTCAAACAAAAAAACAAACTATCAGAACGTACACGGACTGGGAAGACCTCAAAACTGGAGTAATGTGAACCACTTTTTTGGTCTTAGTGAGGGCTCGTGCAGCAGCGTTCTGAATCAGCTGCAGCTGTCTGATGGATTTTTTAGGGAGCCCTATAAAGACACCGTTACAATAGTTGAGTCGACTAAAGATAAATGCATGGACAAGTTTTCCCAGGTCCTGCTGTGACATAAGTCCTTCTGATCCTCTAACAGTGCCTTTTTGTTTATGTGTACATACAGAGGAAGAATGTGAGAACAGCACACATTTCATCGTTACTGTGAGTTAGAGCATGGGAGAACAGTGGATACTTTTAATACAGCCCACACCCCTAATACTGTGTAACTATAACAAGTAGAGAACAGAAGAAAAAGATGTCTTTCTTTACAACTGTCTGCATAGCTTATTCATATTGTGTAATGAATGAAAATAATAGGCCTACTAGGCTCCTCTCTACTTTGACATTTAAGATTAGCTTGTTTGATCCACCTTCATACACATGTGACATTACTGTACAACTTGAGAAAGGTGAGTTGTTTTCTGCTCCAGCCTGCCTAAAAGAAAAGCGTTTTGGGATTAAATGGACTTTATTAGCTGCTGCAGTGCAGGATGAACTCAGAATAGACCCATTTCTCACCTTATTATTCTAAATCATGCAACGAAGAAGAAGAAATGCATAATAAATCCTGGGACAAAATCTGTACACAAATACTGTACACCATGTAGTCTAATGAACAAGACTTGTGTTATAGCTGACTTGGGCAGTGAAATGTTTAATTTTTTTAATTCATGTGGTCATAGTTGTCCACAACTCAAATCAGAATATAAGAAGAAATGTTTTATACCACCTCAAGAAGGCTTCCTATCAGAAAGGTAGGAAGGTATTTCAAATGTACAACTGCAGTACTTAAATTTAAGTAATTTCCTGACATTTTTGTGTTCCTTTACTTTTAATAGACGCATGTAAGAGGTTTTATACTTCCTGTGAGTATAATCCAATCAATCTTATTTTCATACTGTATATCTGTTGTGTAATTTGATAAATTGTGTTGTATGTGGTGCTCGCATCGTGTACTACTGAGACTTCATTGCCCTCTTCAGAGAAGACTCTGACTGCAACATGCGTCTTTGTAAAGAGAGAAACGGACAGAAAAAGTCTCTAACTCTGCCTGTCAGCTCGCTCTGCTCCGTTAAAACTGAATTTACCATACAGAATTGAATACGAGTGCACTCCAGATTTAGTAGCTGCAGCCAGCTGACCGTGTGCTTCTCTCTATACCGCAGTTCTGTGTCCATGCATGCAGCAAACTGAAAGCACTGTCTGTCGGAGTGTCTACGTGAAAAGAGAAGGAAGACATGGCTGGTAGTATTGTCTTCAGAGTTGTTAAACACCTCAGCGCACTGAAGGAAGCCCTCAGACTGTGTGAGGGGCAAGATCGTTGATGTCTGCAGGCAGAGTAGGAGCTCTCCTGTCTGACTGGTCCACCATAGCAGAGAAGATGACCCCTTGAGACACAGCCCCTCTCATTTGCATAATGAGGCAGAAATGCATACAGAAATTTAAAAAGGACAGCAGAAATAAATACCAGGGTGAAAATAAATAAGGTAAAAAATACAAAGGAAAATAAAACAGACAAAAATATTAAAACACACACATAAATAAATACATTAAAAAAATTAGTAATAAATAAAGTTGAATAAACAATAAGGTAATTATAACAAAGGTGAATAGGTAAAGGCACTAATTAAAATATATACATGTCTCCTTGTATAATTTAATTACTACCTACATTTATTATTAGGGCCTTATCACGACCGTGTGAGGTCCCTATTGAATTTGCTAAGATTATTAATATTTTTTTTTTTAGGGCCCGAGCACGACCGTGCGAGGTCCTATGGAATTTGCTAAGATTTTTTTTAGGGCCCAAGCACAACCGTGCGAGGTCCCTATTAATTTGCTCAGATTATTAGGGCCGAGCACGGAGAAAGTGACCTTTAACGAAGCAGCCCCCACCGCACGTTTCACTACGTGCACAAATTTCTGTGGTACGTGTATCTTGTCCAGACGCACAGAAAAGTCTCTTGGAGCCATAGCCTAAACCCAACAGGAAGTCGGCCATTTTGAATTTTACGTCAAATTTTGGATGATTTACACACTTCGTACTTTAACGAACTCCTAGGGATTAGTCGGATCGACGTCAAATTTCTGCTGTGCCTTCTAAAGGCATTGACGATGAAAAGTTGTGCTATTTGCGAATTTTCGTCAATGGGCGTGGTCCGTGGCGTCGATGATTCGCTATGAAACAGGAAGTTGTTGTAACTTCAGTGTACATGCTCACATCTGCACCAAACTGTACATGTAGGATGAGAGTCCGCCCTGAACACATGTACATGCCGACTCACCCACAGTCATAGCGCACCTGCTGGCAACGGAAGTGACCTTTAACGAAGCAGCCCCGCCGCACGTTTCACCTACGTGCACGAATCTTCTGTGGTACGTGTATCTTGTCCAGACGCACAAAAAGTCCTTGGAGCGATGCCCTAAAACCAACAGGAAGTCGGCCATTTTGAATTT
>NW_024044088.1:0-11603 GCF_014851395.1 Micropterus salmoides
ATCATGGTCCATAACGATAATCCATAAGTTTGATCCGCCTCCACATAGCCTTATCAAACTCCACATCACAGCCTAATTTGGGAGACCAAACCTAACCTGGGATCTGGGAATGTCCATCCATTCACACACACATAAACCGTGTCTCAACCCAGATAGGGTTTTCTTGCATTGTAGTAATTTATGGGGTAATTTACTGAAATGGGGGGTCCTCCCCCAGAACATTTTAAGCATTAAAGACTTAATTTCCTGCATTCTGGTGAAAATTTCTGCATCAATTAATGGTGGAAATGTGTTTTTCTATATAAAGGGAAACACAATATTCCGGCAGCAGGTGACAATTAAATAAATATAGAATAAATAGAATAAAAACATAATACAGAATATAATGCAGTAAGGCTTTTAGGCATTCTGTTATATTTAGGCCCGAGCACGACCGTGCGAGGTCCCTATTGAATTTGCTCGGATTTTTAGGGCCCGAGCACGACCGTGCGAGGTCCCTATTGAATTTGCTTATTATTTTTTTTTTTTTTTTTTTTTTTTTTTTTTCTTTTTTCTGCAAAGTAGGCCCAAATGACATGGCCTAAACATACTCGAAAACTCACCAAAATTTGCAAACATGTCAGAACCGGTGAAAAATTTCGTATTCTACAAGTTTCGCACATGGGCGTGGCAAAATGACTCGCTAGCGCCACCTAGAAAATTGGAAATGATTAGCCCCTCGTTCACGTTCAACCTACATGTACGAAATTTTCTGGGGACATGTATCGTATCAAGACGCACAAAAACCTCAAGAACCCATAGCCTAAAGTCAACAGGAAGTCGGCCATTTTGAATTTTATGGCCATTTTTGGATGATTTACACACTTCGTACTTTAACGAACTCCTCCTAGGGATTTAGTCGGATCGACGTCAAATTTCTGCTGTGCCTTCTAAAGGCATTGACGATGAAAAGTTGTGCTATTTGCGCGTTTTCGTCAATGGGCGTGTCCGTGGCGTCGATGATTCGCATGAAACAGGAAGTTGTTGTAACTTCAGTGTACATGCTCACATCTGGACCAAACTGTACATGTAGGATGAGAGTCCCGCCCTGAACACATGTACATGCCGACATTCACCCACAGTCATAGCGCCACCTGCTGGCAACAGAAAGTGACCTTTAACGAAGCAGCCCCCGCCGCACGTTTCACCTACGTGCACGAATTTTCTGTGGTACGTGTATCTTGTCCAGACGCACAAAAAAGCTCTTGGAGCCATAGCCTAAACCAACAGGAAGTCGGCCATTTTGAATTTTACGTCAAATTTTGGATGATTTACACACTTCGTACTTTAACGAACTCCTCCTAGGGATTTAGTCCGACCGACCTCAAATTTGTGCTGTGCCTTCTAAAGGCATTGAAGATGAAAAGTTGTGCTATTTGCAAGTTTTCGTCAATGGGCGTGTCCGTGGCGTGGCGTCAAAGATCAGCTCTTCGCCATGACACGGAAGTTTCGTAACTTCAGTGTACATGCTCACATCTGGACCAAACTGTACATGTAGGATGAGAGTCCCGCCCTGAACACATGTACATGCTGACATTCACCCAGTCATAGCGCCACCTGCTGGCAACAGGAAGTGACTTTTAACGAAGCAGCCCCCGCCGCACGTTTTACCTACGTGCACGAATTTTCTGTGGTACGTGTATCTTGTCCAGACGCACAAAAAAGCCTCTTGGAGCGATGCCCTAAAATCAACAGGAAGTCGGCCATTTTGAATTTTACGTCAAATTTTGGATGATTTACACACTTCGTACTTTAACGAACTCCTCCTAGGGATTTAGTCCGACCGACTTCAAATTTGTGCTGTGCCTTCTAAAGGCATTGAAGATGAAAAGTTGTGCTATTTGCGGTTTTCGTCAATGGGTGTGTCCGTGGCGTGGCGTCAGAGATCAAGTCTTCGCCATGACACAGGAAGTTGTTGTAACTTCAGTGTACATGCTCACATCTGAACCAAACTTTACGTGCTTGATAACTCTCCCACCCCGCTATGGAGGACCGATCCTGACACAGTCAGAAATAAGAAAATAAATAAATGCTCAATAAATAAATAAGCATCCAATTAAATACACAAAAAATAATAAATAAATAATGTAGGTAGTAATTAAATTATACAAGGAGACATAAATGTATATATTTTAATTAGTGCCTTTACTATTCACCTTTGTTATAATTACCTTATTTGTTTATTCAACTTTATTTATTACTAATTTTTTTAATGTATTTATTTATGTGTGTGTTTTAATATTTTTGTCTGTTTTTTCTTCCTTTGTATTTATTTCCATTTATTTTTTCACCCATGGTATTTATTCTGCCTGTCTTTTTTAAATTTTTGTATGCATTTCTGCCTCATATGCAAATGAGGAGGGCTGTGTCTCAGGGTCATCTTCTCTGCTATTGGTGGACCAGTCAGACAGGAGAGCTCCTACTCTGCCTGCAGACATCAACGATCTTGCCCCTCACACAGTCAGATGGCTTCCTTCAGTGCGCTGAGGTGTTTAACAACTCTGAAGACAATACTACCAGCAATGTCTTCCTTCTCTTTTCACGTAGACGCTCCGACAGACAGTGCTTTCAGTTTGCTGCATGCATGGACACAGACTGCGGTATAGGGAGAAGCACACGGTCAGCTGGCTGCAGCTAAATCTGGAGTGCACTCGTATTCAATTCTGTATGGTAAATTCAGTTTTAACGGCAGAGCGAGCTGACAGGCAGAGTTAGAGACTTTTTCTGTCTGTTTCTCTCTTTACAAGACGCATGTTGCAGTCGAGTCTTCTCTGAGATGCGAGCACGACATACACATTTATCAAATTACACAACGGATATACAGTATGAAAATAGATTGATTGGATTATACTCACAGGAAGTATAAACCTCTTACATGGGTCTATTAAAGTAAAGTAACACAAAAAGTCAGGAAATTACTTTACTTAGATTTAAGTACTGCAGTTGTACATTTGAAATACCTTCCTACCTTTCTGATAGGAAGCCTTCTTGAGGTGGTATAAAACATTTCTTCTTATATTCGATTGAGTTGTGGACAACTATGACCACATGAATTAAAAAATTAAACATTTCACTGCCCAAGTCAGCTATAACACAAGTCTTGTTCATCAGACTACATGCTGTACAGTATTGTGGACAGATTTTGTCCCAGGATTTCTTATGCATTTCTTCTTCTTCGTTGCATGATTTAGAATAATAAGGTGAGAAATGGTCTATTCTGAGTTCATCCTGCACTGCAGCAGCTAATAAAGTCCATTTAATCCCAAAAACGCTTTTCTTTTAGGCAGGCTGGAGCAGAAAACAACTCACCTTTCTCAAGTTGTACAGTAATGTCACATGTGTATGAAGGTGGATCAAACAAGCTAATCTTAAATGTCAAGTAGAGAGGAGCCTAGTAGGCCTATTTATTTTCATTCATTACACAATATGAATAAGCTATGCAGACAGTTGTAAAGAAAGAACATCTTTTTCTTCTGTTCTCTACTTGTTATAGTTACACAGTATTAGGGGTGTGGGCTGTATTAAAAGTATCCACTGTTCTCCCATGCTCTAACACACAGTAACGATGAAATGTGTGCTGTTCTCACATTCTTCCTCTGTATGTACACATAAACACAAGGCAGGAATTTATTTTATTGTTTGTGTACATTATTGTTCAGTGTACATGGTCACATCTGAAACAAACTTTACGTGCTTGATAACTCTCCCACCCCGCAGACATCTACACGCCAATACCGATTTATATTCATAGCGGCAAGTGCTATGTAGCTCCACATAGGGGACACAGGAACTGACATATAGCACATTCATGCGGTGTCGGAACCGCGTAGGAAATTCACAGCCGCACCGGCAGAGCTCCAGAATGTGCAACTCGGCCGGCTCACGCGCGGACGCGCTTACAAGTGCGAGGGCCCGCCCAACGCTGCTTGCAGCTTAATTTTTTTTTTTTTTTTCTGCAAAGTAGGCCCAAATGACATGGCCTAAACATACTCGAAAACTCACCAAAATTTGCAAACATGTCAGAACCGGTGAAAAATTTCGTATTCTACAAGTTTCGCACATGGGCGTGGCAAAATGACTCGCTAGCGCCACCTAGAAAATTGGAAATGATTAGCCCCTCGTTCACGTTCAACCTACATGTACGAAATTTTCTGGGGACATGTATCGTATCAAGACGCACAAAAAAGCCTCAAGAACCCATAGCCTAAAGTCAACAGGAAGTCGGCCATTTGAATTTTACGGCCATTTTTGGATGATTTACACACTTCGTACTTTAACGAACTCCTCCTAGGGATTTAGTCGGATCGACGTCAAATTTCTGCTGTGCCTTCTAAAGGCATTGACGATGAAAAGTTGTGCTATTTGCGCGTTTTCGTCAATGGGCGTGTCCGTGGCGTCGATGATTCGCAATGAAACAGGAAGTTGTTGTAACTTCAGTGTACATGCTCACATCCGGACCAAACTGTACATGTAGGATGAGAGTCCCGCCCTGAACACATGTACATGCCGACATTCACCCACAGTCATAGCGCCACCTGCTGGCAACAGAAAGTGACCTTTAACGAAGCAGCCCCCGCCACGTTTCACCTACGTGCACGAATTTCTGTGGTACGTGTATCTTGTCCAGACGCACAAAAAATCTCTTGGAGCCATAGCCTAAACCCAACAGGAAGTCGGCCATTTTGAATTTTACGTCAAATTTTGGATGATTTACACACTTCGTACTTTAACGAACTCCTCCTAGGGATTTAGTCCGACCGACCTCAAATTTGTGCTGTGCCTTCTAAAGGCATTGAAGATGAAAAGTTGTGCTATTTGCAAGTTTTCGTCAATGGGTGTCCGTGGCGTGGCGTCAAAGATCAGCTCTTCGCCATGACACGGAAGTTGTCGTAACTTCAGTGTACATGCTCACATCTGGACCAAAACTGTACATGTAGGATGAGAGTCCCGCCCTGAACACATGTACATGCTGACATTCACCCACAGTCATAGCGCCACCTGCTGGCAACAGGAAGTGACTTTTAACGAAGCAGCCCCGCCGCACGTTTTACCTACGTGCACGAATTTTCTGTGGTACGTGTATCTTGTCCAGACGCACAAAAAAGTCTCTTGGAGCCATAGCCTAAACCCAACAGGAAGTCGGCCATTTTGAATTTTACGTCAAATTTTGGATGATTTACACACTTCGTACTTTAACGAACTCCTCCTAGGGATTTAGTCCGACCGACCTCAAATTTGTGCTGTGCCTTCTAAAGGCATTGAAGATGAAAAGTGTGCTATTTGCAAGTTTTCGTCAATGGGCGTGTCCGTGGCGTGGCGTCAAAGATCAACTCTTCGCCATGACACGGAAGTTGTCGTAACTTCAGTGTACATGCTCACATCTGGACCAAACTGTACATGTAGGATGAGAGTCCCGCCCTGAACACATGTACATGCTGACATTCACAGACAGTCATAGCGCCACCTGCTGGCAACAGGAAGTGACTTTTAACGAAGCAGCCCCCGCCGCACGTTTTACCTACGTGCACGAATTTTCTGTGGTACGTGTATCTTGTCCAGACGCACAAAAAAGCCTCTTGGAGCGATGCCCTAAAATCAACAGGAAGTAGGCCATTTTGAATTTTACGTCAAATTTTGGATGATTTACACACTTCGTACTTTAACGAACTCCTCCTAGGGATTTAGTCCGACCGACTTCAAATTTGTGCTGTGCCTTCTAAAGGCATTGAAGATGAAAAGTTGTGCTATTTGCGAGTTTTCGTCAATGGGTGGTCCGTGGCGTGGCGTCAGAGATCAAGTCTTCGCCATGACACAGGAAGTTGTTGTAACTTCAGTGTACATGCTCACATCTGAACCAAACTTTACGTGCTTGATAACTCTCCCACCCCGTTATGGAGGACCGATCCTGACACAGTCAGAAATAAATACAGAAATAAATAAATGCTCAATAAATAAATAAGCATCCAATTAAATACACAAAAAATAAAGTAAATAAATAAATGTAGGTAGTAATTAAATTATACAAGGAGACATAAATGTATATTTTAATTAGTGCCTTTACTTATTCACCTTTGTTATAATTACCTTATTTGTTTATTCAACTTTATTTATTACTAATTTTTTTAATGTATTTATTTATGTGTGTGTTTAATATTTTTGTCTGTTTTATTCTTCCTTTGTATTTATTTACCTTATTTATTTTCACCATGGTATTTATTTCTGCCTGTCTTTTTTAAATTTTTGTATGCATTTCTGCCTCATTATGCAAATGAGGAGGGGCTGTGTCTCAAGGGTCATCTTCTCTGCTATTGGTGGACCAGTCAGACAGGAGAGCTCCTACTCTGCCTGCAGACATCAACGATCTTGCCCCTCACACAGTCAGATGGCTTCCTTCAGTGCGCTGAGGTGTTTAACAACTCTGAAGACAATACTACCAGCAATGTCTTCCTTCTCTTTTCACGTAGACGCTCCGACAGACAGTGCTTTCAGTTTGCTGCATGCATGGACACAGAACTGCGGTACAGCACACAGTAACGATGAAATGTGTGCTGTTCTCACATTCTTCCTCTGTATACACATAACAACAAGGCAGGGAAATATAAAAGGAATTATTTATTGTTTGGGTACATTATTGTTCAGTGTACATGCTCACATCTGAACCAAACTTTACGTGCTTGATACTCTCCCACCCCGCAGACATCTACACGCCAACACCGATTTATATTCATAGCGGCAAGTGCTATGTAGCTCCACATAGGGGACACAGGAAGTGACATATAACACCTTCATGCGGCGTCATAACCGCGTAGCAAATTCACAGCCACCGGCAGAGCTCCAGAATATGCAACTCGGCCGGCTCACACGCGGACGCGCTTATAAGTGCGAGGGCCCGCCCAACGCTGCTTGCAGCTTTAATGTTTTAATGTGTTTTCTCCTGTAGATCATCTTTTCTAATTTAATACAATCCTGCTGAGTCGGCACACATAGCCTTCCTCCTCTTGAGTCTCTGTTTGGGGAAATAACCTTTTTAAATATGTGGCACCTATACCCTCAATGATAAATTAATTAATTTTAATTGAGTTAGAAACACTTGGGCCCAGTTCCTGTGTTTCAGAAGGATTCTGCTCATGTTCAAAACATTCTGCACATTCAAAGCAATATTACGAGACTAACGTCATCATTTAATTTATAATATTTTAATTCTACCTGCCCTATAGCTACTCTGCTGTGGATTCGTTTTTGCTCCTTGGACCATTTGACCGACCACAGTTTGGGGAAAGATGTAAATGCAAATGCTCCGTACATGTATAGCGCCTTTCTAATCTTTTCGACCACTCAAAGCGCTTTTACAGTACATCTGCATTCACCAGTCATACACATTCATACACTGAGCCTAAGTGCTCAAACGGAAACTAACATTCACACACTTCATACTTGCCGCCAGGGGCAAATCGGGGTTCAGTATCTTGCCCAAGGACACTTCGACACACAACCAGGGGGAGCCAGGGATTGAACCGCCGACCTTCCGATTAACGGCCAACCCGCTCTACTCCTGAGCCACATTTTCATATTTTCTGTTGAGTCATTGGCAAGGCTCTACGCTAATCTTATTCCCAAGGAGCACCTGTGCTCCTAAATGAAAAATACGGGGCCCACTGCACCAGTGTAATGTCTAAAAATGGCTCTGAGGATTTCATCCTGGTACCTAACAGCAGTCAGGGTACCATTGGCTAACACGTGGAGGTCTCTGCAACCCTCCAAGGATATGCCTCCCCAGGACCATCACTGAACCACCGCCAACTGGTCATTGGATGATGTTGCAGGCAGCATAATGTTCACCACGCCGCCTGGTGAACGGGAAGCCATTTGTAGAAGTGCCAATTCTGCTGTTCTCTGGTGGATGCCAATTCAGCTGCGCGGTGCTGGGCTATGAGCACAGATCCCCTAGAGGACATCGGGCCCTCATGCCACCCTCATGGAGTCTGATTCTGACAGTTTCGTTGGAGGTCATTTTGTAGGGTTTGTCAGTGCTCCTCCTGTTCCACGTCTCACAAAGGAGCAGATACCGGACCTGTCGCTGGGTTGGTGCCCCTCTACAGCCCTGTGCAGCTCTCTCGTGTAACAGCTTTTCTCATAGTATTTCGTCCATGCTCTTGAGACTGTGCTGGGAGACACAGCAAACCTTCTTGCGATAGCATGTATGGAGGTACCATCCTGAAGGAGCTGGACTACCTCTGAAACCTGAATAGGCTGCAGGTACTGTCTCATGCTACCAGTAGTGACAAGGACCCCAGCAAAATGCAAAACTAAAGAACAATCAGTCAGGAAGAATAAGGAGAGAGCAACTGTCTATGGCCACCACCGTTTGGTTTGTCTTGCTGTTGCCTCTCCAGACACATTGATTTGCACCAAAACAGGTGACACTGATTCACAATTGCTTTTCCTAACTGGACAGATTGATATCCCTAAAGTGTAACTGACTTGATGTTATACTGTGATGATTATGTGTTAACCTTATTTTATGAGCAGTGTATATAGCTTACCACTAGTAAGTTTCATTTATTTAACCCATGTGCAAGTAAAATGGTCTACATTGTGGCTTGTCTCAAATTTGTCAATAATCATAGCCATTCATGCATGCCAATGAGTTTAACATTTCAAAAGTTTACTGAAGCAAGTCAAATGTTGTAGTCTTTCCTCGCACACTGTGCTCGAAAATAATTTTTCCGGCACTGTACAGCCCTGATAGTAGACCTGCCAATTGTTGTGGCCGACTATCTCTAAAGAAAAACAGCTGCGGTAGGCTAAACACGGGAGAAAACTTGATGACGTGCACACAATGATAATCCAATACATTTCCGACAGACCATACACTTGGATAATGTTTTCGTTATAGCAACGCTGGCACCCAGAATCCAAGACCTCTGCTGTAGATCAGAAAGCATATGGTTACCACCATGTCCTGTCTTTGATGTATATAATGAAGGACAAGGTCAGAAATGTGGAGATGCTTAGCCAATTTAGCAGGATGTCTTGCCTTGTCTGGCATAGCTGCTCTACTAAGCCTACTCCCAACTCTTAGAACGCCCTCGTCGAGGATGGGATCAAGCTTGTAAAGGTGGCTACTCTTCTTCACACTTTCCCCTTTTGAATTGTTACACTGCAAACTAGTTATTTCGTCCAGAAACTTCCATCTTTGACAGAAGCAGATGATTGCTGTCTCTGCCCTGTCAAATTCTTCAACTGAAAGACATCCTCTTGCTGTCTTAGCCTTAACGGTCTGCATCTCCTCTTGAAGCTTCTGTTCAAGCTGCTTTTCTTCTAGGCCAGAGCGAGCAAGAATTGCCGTCAACTGTTTCCACCTTTGAGCAAGCTCCAATAGCAAAGCCTTGAACCTGAGAAACCAGCCAACCATCCTTTTCAAACAGATCCACAAGGAGAAGTGACTGATACAACGCATAACTGAGTCCACTTACTCAACAGCTTGAACAGCATTCACAGACACACTTGTCTTCATTTCAGGATCTTCTGGAGAAACCGTTCCAAGGACTTCAGGGTCCACCGGCCACTTTGTTTGAGGCTCCACAGTGTCAGCCTTCAAAAGTGATTACACTTTAACCCGTCTCGAAGCCAAGGCTGCAGGATTACTAGCTGTATTTACATATCTCTACTGACATACGTTAGACATGATGAGTACCTCTGACACCCTAAACGTTTTCAACCGTGAGTTCTCGTACTTCAACAGAGGGTACTATCAGTCCAAAAAACTGAATTCTGTAGTTGCATCCACAACTCCTTCTTCCACATCTTGTCCATTCTGCTTGCAACCACTGCAGCTGTCAATTCCATGCGGGTGATGGTAATGGATTTCAGTGGAGCCACATGTACCTTTCCCATTATGAATGCACATTGTGCCTGTCCAGAGATATGTTACAGTGCAGTAACAGGTAAGTCACTGTACCATAGTCGTCCTCACTCACATCAGCAAAGTGGTGTATCTGAGCAGAAACAACCACTCCAAAGTTTGGATGTTTCAAGCACCTACTGACCTTAAAATCCTCAAGGTTACAGAGCTCCTCCAACCAGATTGTCCACTCTTGTGCTGCAGCAGCTGGCAAAGTTCGAAGTTCTCGATAGAGCAATACTGCCTTCTCTTCAGAACAAACTGATACCAAGCAATCATCAATATAGAAACTATGCAGAACAGTTTCAACAACCTTCTGGCTAAACTGCTCCTGGTTATCTTCAGCACATTTTCTCAAGACGAAACTGGCACAGCTTGGGGAGGATGTGGTTCCAAACAGATGTGCAACCATTCTGTATTCCACCAGGGCCTGACTATGATCTCCATCTGGCCCCCAAAGAAACCTGAATAGGTTTCAGTCTACATGGCTTCAATATCTGCGGTGAGCACAACAGACTCCTTTTCGGAACCTAGTTATAACTCCAACCAGTGAGCTAGTGAGATCGGGGCCTTGCATTTAGGAGTGGTGACAGGGCCGGGTGCAGGGCGTTAAAGTACAGGTTTAGCAGGGAGGTGCGAGAAGCTAAACGCTGTACTCAGAGACTAAAGAACCAGTTCTCTGAAAACAATGCCACTTCTGTCTGGAGGGGGTTCAGATAGATCACAAACTATAAACCCAAAGTCCTCCACTCCATAAACGATTCTCGCCTGGCAAATGAGCTGAACGAGTTCTACTGCAGCTTTGAGAGTCAATCGGACACCATCCCCCGTGACTCCTCCACTTAGCTTCAGCCTCAGTCCACCACTTCTTCCCTCCCTCCTCAGAGTTGGCCAGCTCCACCCCCTCCCCTGCTGTCTCCATCACAGAGAGTGAAGTCAACGGTCTTTTCAGGAGGCAGAAACCTCGCAAAGCAGCTAGGCCGGACTCTGTCTCCAAATCCACCCTGAAAACTGAGCTGATCAGTGTTCACAGACATTTTAACACCTCACTGGAGACATGCCATGTGCCAGCCTGATTCAAAGCCTCCACTATAATCCCTGCCCCAAGAAACCAAGGACCACTGGACTAAACGACTACAGACCCGTCGCCCTGACCTCTGTGGTTATGAAGTCCTTTGAACGCCTTGTGTTGTTGTAGAGGGACAAAACGCTAGACTCAGGCCCGCTGGAAGTCCAGATCTGTCCTCAATACTTTACAAGTATTGCTGGTAGATAACACTTGGAGTTCAAAAGAAGTTACTGGAGTCGGTCAGAGATCGATGCAGAGTTTATTGTCAAACCAAGACAAAACCCGAGCAAGCCTTAGCAGACCGGTAAGGCACACTGAAAACATGGTGTGGAGCTTCTCATTATATAGCCTTGGCTCTCCTAGGGAGGTGGGGCCCTGCGATATACCTGCCTATTTTTCAATTTAATGTAGCCATTAATTAGTTCTACTAGTGTAAATCTCTTCTTTGATGTTTTCTTTTACGACCGTCTTAAAAACCCTGTTCCTGTAATTATACTCCCTTAAAATCCTAATTCTCTATCTCCTTAAAAATATTAATTCATCTTTATTGTCAGTTAACTGTATAAAAACACATTATCTGAGGGTACTATT
>NW_024044089.1:0-12074 GCF_014851395.1 Micropterus salmoides
ATATATATATATATACACACACATACACACACATATACATATATAGTTTACATGTTCCTTCTCACAAGTGTTTTATTACTGTTAGGTGCATAAACTGCTTTCAAACCTGTTTTAACGTTTTTTTCAGCAAAGGGTCAGAAAAAGACAAATATGTGGAGGAGCTCAGCTCTGACATAGACAACAGGGGAGAAGCTGCAGCATCATATTAAATTACACCGAAACAATGGTTAATTATTTTTTTCCACTTGTGGAAATCTAGTGGCTAGATTTACTTGCCCGATGTGGCATTTCACTTTTTGTTGAGCCCTGTAAGGGTGATGGGGATTTTTGTCTATGGAGTACTGCTTTTCTTTCTTAAACTACAGTGTTGCTGCTCATGGTAATTATATACTTCTTTTTATTTTATTCAAGATTAACAATTTATTCAACAAAAATCAAAGGCAGGCTACAGCTGTACTCTAAGATCATCTCTTCTGGCAGTGGCTGCAGCTTAAGCCTCAGCTGAGCCTTGCTCTGAGCCCTATGTGGGCTAGTGACCATGCAGCTGCTAGCAGAACAGTGAGGGGCTTTGCTGACTACTGGGCAGGAGAAACAGGGAGAACGAAGGAAGAACAGAGGAGGAGAGATGAGCAGTGGGAAAAGAGAGGATAGAGCAAAGATCTGGATATCTGTCAGCACCGAAGCTTAGTTTACTTCTCACTCCATGCCAGTAGACCTCAGGCCACAGATTGAGAGGAATTGCCTCACACTAAATGAAATGTGTGAGTGAAATGAGTGGGGTGTGTGGGAGACGATTTCCTTTCCCTTGGGCCCTAGTGTGGGGACACTTTGGCAGGACAATGTTCAGGGTGACACTGAAGGGAGGATCACGTTCATCACAATACCCAGGATAAAGAACACAAGGCGGTGGTTTTCTCATTGCAGATTAGAGAGGGATGATGAGCAAACCTAAACTGACCCTAAACGTCAACACACTCCAATCTTTGCTGAAAGCTTGCAACTCAAAGTGGAACATGAAACAGCAAATATCACAGTGCAGTAGCAACATCATGTCCACTTACAGATGCCCATCAGACAGCATGTCTTCCTGCAGGTCGATAAAATTAATAGATCTGAAGATGAGTTAAGTTACAGTATTGAAGAATCTAGCCATAGCCATGAAAAATGTTCAAACAAGACTCAGATTTTGTATTTTTTCCTAGCCAGGAGATGGCAGTACTTGACAAGACCAGTATTGTTGTATTTTATGGCCATTTACCAATCATATCTACTCAGCTCGCATGAAGACAATGACAGTTTGCTAAACTAAGTTCAGGTCTGATTTTAGCTTAAAAAAAACTATTTGGCAGGCACTGATGAATAGTCACCGCAGCCTTCACACATTCCCTTGAAGAGTCAAGATATATGGTTCTATTGTCAACATGTTTGTAATCAATGTTATTTTAACTAATATAATGTATTATTACTAATATAATGTATTACTGCATGATTTGCATTGAACTACAATTACGGGTAATTCATGCAATTAAAAATAACATACCTACCTATCTCATCTTGATTTAGGAAATAAAACATATACACATATTTTTTACCGTGACTTACAGCTGTCAAACAAGGAAAATACCCAGATACAATGTGGCAACTATGAGTGACAAACAGGACAATGCAGCGCTCACCTCTCGATGTATTTTTAAAACACATAAACTTGTTTTGTTCTGCAAGAACAAAATGCAAAATGACTGTGGTCCTTTCGAACCAAAACTGTCCACAGGACAAAACAAGGAACTATTTAAGAAGAAATGTTTTTTAAAGCCTCATTGGAAAGCTGTGCTATACTTTGCAGCTATACAGATGACTTAAAATGACTGCTAGGTACACTACAACTCACCTAGAAAATCTAAATTTTACACACTTCCCTGAAAAAATGTCTTTGGTCTCATCTGGGAGTTTCTGACACATTCTTCAGATCAAGTTTCGATACTCTTTGAAGATTCAAGATTGCAATGCTCATAGTCCCAGCCCAACCCCACTACAAGAAAAAAGTGAATGCATGGCTAGTAAAACAAGAGGCATGGAGGGCTGCTGGAGACTTTGTGTTGTTGGAACAAAAGTCAAACTGAGATGCAGCAGGGTCAATAATGTTATCAAACTACCCTATCTTTAAAGAAAGTGGAGAGTGAGAGCCGTTGCACTGAGAGCGACCATGGTGTGCCCCCCTTAGAACAGTGCTGATGAGATTCTGGTGGTGGTGAGATGGTGTCGGGATAATGGTGGCAGGGATTAAGGGTGCTGGTGTCAGGGTGGGAGTGACAGACAGAGGCTCTGACATGATCTTCGAACAGAGATTATGTGTCTTTTACTTGTACTCTTGGGAACCACAGTATCAGTGTGGAAAGCATTGACTACTGCTGGTCATCAGTTTGAATGAACATCCAAAAATCCTGAATCTTTGTTCCAGAGATTGTTTCACTTACACATCATGACATTTTGTTTTAAAGAAATTTCAATTCCAACATGAAATTGTAAAGCCTATGGTTGTTTAAAGGTCAGTGGCTTTTTTAAACACTGTGCTGTGTTCCTGTGGTGATGCATGATCATTTTACACTTAACAAAATAACTTGCAGACACTGAGCCATATTTCAATGATGAGGCTAATGAGAACAGGCAGTCCAGACTGCCTTCTTCTGCATCAATGACGAGAACAGACCATTCCTGGCATTCCTGAACTGACCTGATGATGAGAACTGGACACAAAACGTAGCTTCTCAACAGAAAAGACAGAACTTTCGAGAGTGCTAAGATGATAGGAAGCGTTGTGATGTTTAAGGTGAGGATGACAGTAGCCTTGCTGACTAGGCTATTGCCAGTGAAAAGGCTTGCAAAAAACAGTACTACTCTGGCTACCTCCGTAAGACACATGATATCATTTCACACATCGGTAGCGGTCCAGAGTCCTGAAGCGATGCTGCGGTATGTGCTCTACTTATGTCTACCTATCATGTTCATGTGCCATTTTCTGGTGGAACCATGCTGGTTTTCACCACTTAATGCTTTCAGCTATTGTTATCGAGCTTTTGACTGGTACTGTTAGTACATGCATGAAGATGATAGTCAAAACTTAAACTGCAAACAATGCCTATGAAAATGCTGCAGGGCCATGTGCTTTTGACAACATGAATTAGAGTTTGTTATATTTTTATGATGAAACTGTACAAAAACACATTGACAATGTCAAGATTTCTTACCTATAAGACCATAGGAAAGGAACTTGTTGACAGAGGTAAGAGCGAGGCCTGTGATTGGTCCAGTGGTGTCTTCAGAGCGGACCACTTCTAGGAAGGGCCTTAGAAAAACGTTGGGTTCAACATTGGAGAGTTCTAAAGAAGGAGAAAGACACCCACAAAAGTCAGTCAAGTAAACACATATTGTGAGCTCATGGCAACTCTAGACCTATCAGTTTTATTATATAAAAATCAAATGTATATAAATATTAAATAAAGTTATGGTACACCCACATGTGTCGAGATTACAGAATATTTAGTTCAAGATACCTTGACCTGATCCGAACTACAATTCTGAAGGATACACTAAAAAAAGATTTAATAAAAGATTTAGAGAGAGCTGGAGGGATGTGTATTATATTGTAATTCTAACATGGAGAGGAAGAAGACAGGAGGGATAAGAGTTTAAGAAAGTGGGACAACAGATGGGAAGAGAGAGAAGTCAGTTTAGAGAAGCTGATATAGGGAATACTTTTGTACCTCAAGATAACACAGACATGAAGCAAGGGAACACAGCTAACCTGGTTTTTCCAAAGGTCAAATATGTAATCTAACAACACCTGTAAAGATCACTTATTTCCACCCTGCATCTTGATTATTTAACACCTGTACAGCGGTAAGGCCTGGGACATGCCATTATCACCATCAGACACAAAACAATGCTGATCAATTCTGGTATTGTGGATCATACTTGCTAAGCATCCTGCCAAGGGGGTGCTCAGGGCAATGTGCGTGTGTGCAAGCAGTAATGGACATCATCGCATTTGTTCAGCTGCCAGAATAGACATCCCCAGCTAAAAAGAAGAAACTTACTTTTGTCTATTTCTGTGGAAGGTCTTTTGCTCAAAAAATGAAAAAATACCACTGTATTTTTACAATTGTAAACTTACCACCGTCTACCTACAATTTGGTGATCCCTTAACCTTTTAAATAAAAATAATTAATAAAGACCTCAGATAACGGACCATTAGGTAATTGACCACAGTAAAATATCAGCCTTTAGAAGCAAAACATAATAATCAGCAATACTATTATTAAGCCACACCAACCGAATATAACAGTTTATTAAATCCAGCTGCAGTGTGAGATGCAGCAGATCTTCTGTAATCAGTTCACAGAAAAGAGAGCTTTGCTGGGCCATTCCACTCTGGGAAACCACCTTTGGCCCTGACTTCAATCATTTCTCTGGAGAATTCAGAAAGAAAGGGGGTCAAGCGGGGGAAGCAAAAATACAAAACAGGTAAAACAACAAGGGAGAAAATTAGTGGAGTCACGCACGCCGCTGTGAAATGTTGTGGCAGAGGAGTGCTTGCCACAGCAATAGCGTGAGGATTATGGCTTTCTTAAGAGCAGCTCCACTCCAGACGAGAAAAAACAACTTGGACATCAAAAGCGGAGAGTGTCCAACCAATTTCCAAAAGTGCACATGTGACTGCCGTGCATTAGCATGTGATATCCAATACCCCTGCGGCTTGTTTAGAAATCAAATATGAAATAATTTGGAAGGTTACACAGTCCATTATTGGCCCCTGGGTCGGCCTTACACACACCAGGTCGGCCTTGCTTGCAAAAGCAAATCTCTTTCTTCCTGCTTATTAAATATTTTTTCTGGTGTTATTTGAGTTATTGTTCAATCTGAAAGGTTGGAGCAGATTTGGACACGGAGTGTAAATTTAGCAACAGCTGCACAAAAAATAAACAGTTTTCCCCGTGAAGATAAATATATAAAATAAAAATCAGTGTTATCTTCAGAGAGTGAGACAGCTCTGTTGGTTTGATCTGTCCATCAGCTGCCAGAAAACTTTTTAAAGAGGGTTTTTGTGTCCCATTACTTTACAGTGTAGTAAGGGTGGAAGGAGGGTGCTCAAATGAATCTGTCAATAGATCCTGATGAAGACTTCATCAGTGGCGATCATCCTGTAAGTGCCATGGCTGCGTTCCCAAAGACCACAGATTGGAAAACTCAATTGTGTTGTATTGATCCGGCTGGCCATCGGTGAACACAGTGCTGACAGTGGCCACTACCAATCTTCTTATATAAAGTCTAAATACAGCCTCTGTACTTCAACTCAATCTCCAGGCTTGTGGAGTGAAGTGAAATAAATAACGATGGCTGCAGCCATGGTGAGACAATCATTCTATAACCAGGTTAACCTCTGGCTGACATTGACCAAAAAAAAAAAAAAAACACAGGATTAAATCGGCTCAGCCAGGCGTGCATGTTGCCATCCAAAGGCTGGGTCCTGATTTCAGAGTGCGTACAAGTCCAACTCAAGTTCAGCTTAATTGGTAAAAAAAGAGGTTTGTAAAATGAGCCCATTACGATTCACCATGAGCCTAATCCTATCTACCTTTACCATGCTGGAGCTCCATCTTTTCCTTGGAGCTGAAGTGAGTATCCAGCCATGTGTGGATTACGTCTCTAAATGACCCCAGCAATGAGCAAGAGAGGAGGCAGGGGTGAACCTACGCCCCCAGGAGAGCATCTCGGGATGAGTCCGGCTCACCACAAAACAAGCCATCTTTTAACACATGCACATTTATTGGCACTGGAGCAGAAAGGGCTTAGAACACAGAGAGCAACAGCAGGAGATGGGTCTAAGCTGCAGACACACCTTATTGTCCAGAAACATCAAGAAATGAAACACAAACAATATCTACAGCCAACCAGACCATCTCAACTGACAACATACAAAGATTTCAATGTGGAGTCTCCAAACATCTTTCTGCAAAGCTCACATAACTTACATAGACGTACATTATATAATCAGGCGTGGTGTAGATCAGACATTTGAAATGTAAGATGTGACATGACATCCTGTGTTTAGCGTTTGCGCAAAAATGTGTTAGGTTATAATTTGGCTGTTTTTTGGCGTGTCCTATACCATCGGAATCAGCAGCATCCCCCAAACACATAGACGTAAGGTTGATGAATGTGCAATGTAGTGAGCCGTAGTTATCCGGCAAAATGTCCATTGGTTGAAAATCCCATTGAAATGAATGAGGTATTTGAGCTTCGATTATAGCGCAACCTTTTGGCCGAAGTGCAATCAGGTGTCATCAAGGCCCCATGGGGAACAATTGAATCAAATTTGGTGTCAATCGGACTTGTGGTTATGGAGATATAAAATGCATGTAAATCAATGGGATTTTTTGACGTCTTTAATCTGCAATAACAGGGCCACCTATGGGCATATTTGGGTGAAGATTGGTGCCTGTAGTAAGGGGACCATGCTGAAGAATTCGGCTCAGGTTTCATGTCAGTGTGACTTTTGGTTATAGAGGAACTATTTTCTTGGATTAAATAGCACCACCTAGGGGCAAGTTGCACCAAATTTTGCACAGGCCCTCAGGGGCCGTCCCACAATAATGCTCCAAATTTGGTGTCGATCGGCCATTCCAAAGCGAAGATATGACATAATTTCCTGTTAGTAGTGTTTTTCGCAAACGTTTGCTAGCATATAATTGCGACATTTTTTGTCAGATCAAAATTTCCTCTACAAACTTTCATCAGCTTGGTCCAGAGATTATCCGTGCCAAGTTTGGTGTCAATTGGACTTACGACTTCGGAGGAGTTAATTAAAATAGATTTTTCAGTTTTCGCAATGTAGCGAAAAAAAAGTTTAGGTGGAAATGGGTGTGGTATATACCACAAGATTCACGTTGATCCCCCGAACGCATGGATATAAGGTTTTTTTATATACGCCTTTGTAGGCGGGAGTTCCAAGCCCAAACGCGTTGACCTTGCCTTTAGCGCCCCCTAAAGGTAGAAGTGTGCGGATTTTTGCGCCTGACGTACTCTTGGGGCTGTGAACATACCTTGTGAGTTTGCCGTCCCCAGCAGTGACGGTGTAGGCCGCAGTATCAGTTTTATGCACGGAAGAATTGAAAAATAAATAAAAATCTGAGCGAAAACAATAGGGTTCCCAGCCGCTTCACTGGTACTGGGCACCGTGATGCCTTGCATTCATGGGTTCCCAGCCCACTTCAGGCTTGGACTCCTAATAAATACATGTGAATTCAGGGCAACTTGCAATTTTGACCAACCACTTTTCTGCAAATTTCACCTATCGCCATCTCTGTTTCCCGCAAAATGTCATAAGTCAGAAAACTCACTTCTTGTTTCTTTTAGAAGACGCAGCAGACGTGTGATACCAACGTCTCACATTTGCCTAAAAAAATAACAGCAAAGACAGAACAGGATACAGACCTTCTGTATAAAAGCAGGGGTAACTGTTTTGCAAACGTGCAGTATTGTGGTCGACCATAAAAGGAAATTGTCTATTGACAAACACTTTGCCGCAGCAAAACATACGCTGAGAACGGCAGAAATGCATGGAGGACATCAGGCTGTTGCATCCAGGTCATCTGCAAGCGCTGAAAGAATCAAGGTAAGCTGGTTTAAAATGCAGGGTTAGGCTTAGGCCGGCAAAAGTCCGAGAGGGACTGTTTAATGATTCAACTATAATAATAATTATTATTATGGTAGATGTGATTATTTCACTTATTCCCACAATTTTATAGCAAAAATGCCCAAGAACATTGCAATTTCTCAGAAAAGCTGCCGCAAAATCAGGCATTTTAGACCACAACAGAAAAGGCCTGAAAAATAGACAGGTTTTTTTGTCACAATACAAAATAAATTGTATTGTGAAATTTAGTTTGTGACTACTTTCTGCTATGTAGCAGAAAATATACAGTAATAAAAAAGCAATTATAAAAATAACCCTAAATCATTTTCAGGTTGTCATCAGGCTGACACACAAAACATATACAGATATACAGATGGGTGATAAATCAACATGAAGTGTCTTGGCGTCTCCCATCCTAAAAAAGACATTTACAGCCAGACCTCCAGGCAACAGTACACTGGAGGTACAGATTTAAGAATAGAAAGATGAATTTACTGTTTAGGGCTGCCACAGTAATGATGATGATAATCATGGTTTTGAAGGCAGGGGGAAGTGATTCACAAAGAATACTAATACTTCAGCCACTGTATTAGGCAACTCATTTGCTGTTGATTCATTAAAATCACAAAAGGATGTGAACTGAATCTGCTAGTCTAATGTGTATTGTATTATATCTTACAGACGTTTTCACTTGAAACACGGAAGTCATTTACCAGTGCCCTGCTGCTAAATGGTGTCTCAGTTAGCAGTCCTACTAGCAAACTCTAACTGGACTAGGAGCTCTGAGTACAGGGGTGAGTGTTCACAGAGCTTTGAACCTCATGCAGGCCAGCTTGGCGACAGGGAATACAGTAACAAGGTGATTTACAGCAGCTCCAATCAGGACTATGACTCTGGGGAAGACAAAGTCAGTCTCCCTTTCATCAAAATATGGTCACGTCCGGTGTCTGGTTCCAAAAAAAACAAGATAGAGGAACTATTGATATTGTTAGTTGTTACCTTTTAGAATGTTTTAAACTATAATTCTGGCTAAACACATGTGTTAAGCAGTTTGTATAAACTATCAATACAGCCATGTAAGATGGACCATGGTAGTACGTATGTGCACCAGAACATGCAGGGACCTTTACTGTTAGATAAAAAAGTTAAAGGATTTGGGGGAAAAAATGTGTTGTGAAATATTACGGTACAAGACCTTTTTAGATCTCCTGCATTATTCATGACATTTGCAGTGTCAGCTAACATTATTTCTTGGTAGGCTTTATGACAAGATAGATAAACTTTTCTGAAACATCAGGTTCAGTGAAGTGTTAGGCACCACAGTTTTCCTGCATGGGTCCATTTAGCTCTGAGCAATCTATATCGTCTTACAGATTCTGCGCCTTTGATTTCACTTGTTCCTGGTCTCTTGCTAATAAAAAAAGAAACGTAGTTAAAGCATGTATGATTCCTGGCCAGTGGTTGTATAACAGCACTTTTAGATTTTATACTACTAAACAGATATGCAATAGTGGTGACACAATTCAATAGTGACAGAAATGAATGCATCAGCAGCAAAACAAACCTCTGAAGAAACAATCTTGTCCAGCTGTTCTAAAGAAATCTGTGTGCATGGCACATACACCCAGATCTCAGTTATTTATCCTATGCATCTCTCTCTTACTAACTCTAATATTTGTTGACACTATGAATATATGATAACCACTATTCTTTTTTATTTTCTCTGTTTTGCTGACATAGTGTCTATTATGTGATGTTTGAATGTCTTGTCTGTCTTGTCTCGTGTGGACCCCTGGAAGTAGATTTAATAACTAATAGGGATCCTAAATTTGGAAAAAATCTCAATTTTGATACTGACACAGTTCACAAGCTTTCCCTGAAAATGGACATAACAAAATTACACCTTCTATAAAAAAGGCACAATAGTGCAGGCAGAGGGGGAGCAGCAAACGTAGGAGGGGGTGAATCCCCCTTTGACAGACGCAGTGGCTCAACACCAAACACTGATGGTTATTGATCCTGACCTCTTCAGCTGCTAAAATTAAGAGTCAGGGTCCTTGGTTGCAATGCCGAGGCTCCTTGTGCTGAGGGGAGAGTCAACGCTTTAACAAGAACAGCAAAGCTAAATGAAATCCGGGGAGAATTCTGCGGTTCATCTGCTGAACAAAGTCTTGCATGACAGTATTCTTATACATCGATCAGGAGAATTTCATGAATGTCAGCTCTCAGTCCCTACCTGTTTCATTCTTTTTTTCTGCCCTTGGTCCCTGTATTCTCCTGAATGAAACTGACAATTATAGAAGGAGGCAATTAGGACGGAACAATGCTATGGACCTCCATATGGTCATTTCATTGGGCCACAGTGGTATTTTATAGATGCTTGGAACAATGCCCTGCGCAACCTAAACAGGCAATTTGAAAGCCCCAGAGAAATTAAAACTTTTCTAAAATGCTTGGGAGGATGGCTGTAATGGCCAGTACAGGAGAGCATTTCCTAAAGGGCTACATGGAATATAGTTTGCATTTGTATTTACAAGAACACTCCTACTGGATGGTTCAAGGAGGAAGAAACAAAGAACGAATAGCCTTACAGGCACATTAAAGCCCATAATGCCCAATCAATCACTAAGTCAATCAAAAGATGCCTTTGCATTGCCTGTTCAGAAAAGTAACAAATTTAATATCTGCTACTTATTTATTTCAGTCAAAATAATGGCAATTAAAGCTGCAAGCAGCAATGAGAGGGCCTGCGCAGTTCCCTGTCCGTCAGTGCGTGCCGCATCTGCAGCACCGTCACTAGAGAATTGTGAGAGCGCTTAGGATTTTAAGAGACTATGGTGGGTAGACTTGGGCGGTCCGGGGGCATGCTCACCCGGAAGAAAATTTTGTACATTTTAAAGTTAATGCATTTATTTGGTGCAAATTTGGAGTCTTTCTATGAAGAACTTTGCACTCTTGTAAACAATGTTGTGCTCTAGTAAACTACTTAATCATAAACCCATTGTATAGCTATAAATGGTGATGAAACAGCAACAAAAGTCAAGAAATGTATTTATGATTTTTCCAGCAACCCTAAATCATAGATTAAAAAATAGAATTTCCCTAACATTTTTTTGTTGTTTTTTTTTTACTTTTATTGGACACATGTAGGTAATATTTTTTATACTTTTTGTGAATATAATCCAATTAATCTTATTTACATCCTGTATAGACACCTTATTTTGAAAAGTGGATGTTGTCACATCTGTATCCTCGCGCAAAATTTATCAAGTCCGACCCAATTTGAGAAATAATGTTGTATGTGGTTCTCATGTCGCGTAATATGAAGACTTCACAGCCTTCTTCAGGTCAGAGTCTCATACTACACTTGTCTTTGTAAAGTGAGAAAAGGACAGGATAAAGTCGCTAACCTGCCTGTCAGCTCGCACTGATCCATTTCAGTGGATTTACCATAAAGGCTTTAATACATGTGCACGCCAGATTTAGGCGCGGCTAGCTTAATTGCCTTCTCAGAAACAGACAGTTAACATTACCTTAGTTATCTCAAAAGAAAATTGGTTGTCTCAAGTCGGATGCCAAAGTGTGTGAGCGAGCTTACAGCAGCACGGAGCAGAGCCCACAAAACACAACGTTAGAGGTCTGTAATGTTGAGATGCATAAAAATATTTTTGGTTCATTTTGAAACTATGGTGGAGCAAATTAGACTGGACACACTTAATGGGAAACACTGCTAGAGGTGGGCGTTTAATCCAGTCCTTGATCAAGATCTTTGTCCCCCAAGAGATTCAACCTCTCCCCTTTCCCCCCTTTCTCCCTAATTTGCATGTTATCATGCCTCTCTCTCACGCTTTGTTTTTAGGTCCTCTTGTGTGTTGTGTTGCCTATCTTCTCTTCTGGTCTCTCTGGTGGAGAGGAGATGGTGTGGCTCAGATCCTTCCTAGGTGGTACAATAACTATGACTATACATGTGAAATTATCTGAAGATGGAGCAGAGGTAGCACAGGGACAAATTGTAAAACATCAAAACATGGAAAAGCTATGCAATTTAACTTTGCATAGGTTTTTAAGTTACTGCCAATATTTGAAGTTGATCAGATTAATTCTGTAGGAATAGCTGGTCAAAGCACAGAGTCTGTAAATGAACAAAAATATCCTACCATTTCAGAGTGTAATTTACCGCTGTCGTAAATGGAAGTGACAATCTGACCTGATCAGTCCACTTGAGGAAAACCATTTTTAATCAGAGCCGTGAATGCAAATGCTGACAAGCAGATCGCATTTAGGTGACGTCTGCTAGAATCAGAAAAGCGACACTTACCTTATGATCAAAGCTAAAGTCGACAACTTTTCTAACACAGCCAAACCTCAATAAAGTGTGATA
>NW_024044090.1:0-10783 GCF_014851395.1 Micropterus salmoides
CAGGCAGTTCCTTTGACCTCATGATTCTCATTTGCTCTGACATGCACTGTGAGCTGTAAGGTCTTATATAGACAGGTGTGTGGCTTTCCTAATCAAGTCCAATCAGTATATATATACAGTTTTTCTTTTTTAATAAATTTGCAAAAATTTCTACATTTCTGTTTTTTTCAGTCAAGATGGGGTGCTGAGTGTACATTACTGAGAAATAAAATGAACTTTTTTGATTTTTGGAAAATGGCTGCAATGAAACAAAGAGTGAAAAATTTAAAGGGGTCTGAATACTTTCCGTACCACTGTAAGTACTAGTAAGAGCTCATAGTACATATCACATTAATGGGGTAAATACCTAGGGAAGGAAGTAAGAGTAGGATTCGAACCACAGGAGTGCTTTACTCAAGATGCCATTGCTGAGAGAGCGGATAGCAAGATCCTGTGGTTGACTGTGTCAAAGGCAGCTGATAGGTCAAGCAGGATAAGAACCGAGGATTGGGCTGCGCTTCAACTGACCTCAGGGCTTCTGTTACAGACAGAAGAGCGTTTCAGTAGAGTGGGCACTCTTAAAACCAGACTGGTATGGATCTAGGAGGTCATTCCGTGAGAGGAATTCTGAGACCTTTTGAATACTGCTTGTTCAATAGTTTGGATAAAAATGGTAGAAGAGACACTGGTCAATAGTTCTCAACTTGAGTTGGGTCAAGTGAGGGCTTTTTGAGCAAGGGTGTAACCCGGGCCCTTTTGAAAGTGGTCGGGAAGGTTCCTGAAGCCAGAGAAGTATTTATCACATGAGTGATTGACGGGACCACGGTAGGAGATATGGCTTGGAGGAGATTTGTAGGAATGGGGTCCAGTGGGCATGTAGTTGGACTGTAGCTGACGCTACAGTACTTTAGCTTAGCCGTTAGCGACTTTAGCTTAGCAGCTAGCGATGGCTTCTCCTTCTCCCTCTCTCTCTCCTACTTTCTCCTGCTCGGTGTGTCAGATGTTCAGTTACTCCTCTGCCTCCTTTAGCGGTAATGGTACGTGTAATAAGTGTAGTTTATTTATAGACATGGAGGCGAGGCTCAGTGATTTAGAAGCCCGGCTCCGCACCTTGGTAGATCAGTCTTTAGCTACTGTAGCTAGCCAGTCCCCGGTAGTCGGTGCGGAACGGCCTGAGTTAGCCTGTGGTAGCCGTCCCCCGGCATCTCCTGAGCAGCCAGGAAAGGGGGGGGGGGCTGGGTGACTGTCCGAAGGAAGAATAGTCGTAAGCATTCAAAGTCCACGGGGCAGATTTTAACAGATTTTCCCCACTCAGCGACACACCCGCTGAGAAACCAACTCTGATCATTGGCAGCTCCATTTTGAGAAACGTGAATTTAGCGAAGCCAGCGGCCATAGTTAAGTGCATCCCTGGGGCCAGAGCGGGCGACATTGAGTCTTATTTGAAACTGCTGGCTAAGGATAAACGTAAATACAGTAAGATTGTTATTCACGTCGGCGGTAATGACTCCCGGTTACGCCAATCGGAGGTCACTAAGATTAATGTTGAGTCGGTGTGTACATACGCAAAAACAATGACAATGTCGGACACCGTAGTTTTCTCTGGACCCCTGCCAAATCTGACCAGTGATGACATGTATAGCCGCATGTCGTCATTCCGCCGCTGGTTGTCGAGGTGGTGTCCAGCAAACGATGTGGGCTTTGTTGATCATTGGCAGACTTTCTGGGGAAGACCTGGTCTGATCCGGAGAGACAGCATCCATCCCACTTGGGAAGGAGCAGCTCTCATTTCTAGAAATCTGGCCAAGTTTATTTGTGGACCAAATCCATGACAACCCAGAGTTGAGACAAGGAGGCAGAGTCGCAGTTTAACACACTTCTCTGCTCCTAGAGTTACTTAGTGAAAATCCTATAGTGACGGTGTCTGCCCCCCGACCATCGAAATTATTTAAAAAGGTAAACAGAAGAGGAGCTGTGCATAAAAACCTCATAAAAATTAAAACCACAAGAGCAATAGTGCAAATGAATGGGAGTTAAATGTGGACTCTTAAACATCAGATCTCTCTCTTCTAAAGGTGTACTAGTAAATGAACTAATATCAGATTATGATATTGATTTATTTGGTCTTACTGAAACTGGCTGGGTGATGGAGAATATGTTAGCCTAAATGAATCCACCCCTCCCAGTCATATTAATACTCACATTCCTCGAGGCACAGGCCGAGGAGGTGGAGTTGCAGCTATCTTCGACTCTAGCCTACTAATCAGCTCTAAACCTAAACCAAACTATAACTCATTTGAAAGTCTTGTTCTTAGTCTTTCGCACCCAAGTTGGAAACACTGCAACCAATTCTTTTTGTTATAGTGTACCGAGCACCTGGCCCGTATTCTGAATTTTCTGAGTTTTTGTCAACTTTAGTCCTTAAAACGGACAAAGTTATTATTGTAGGGGATTTTAATATCATGTGGATGTTGAAATGACAGCTTTAGTACTGCGTTTATCTCTTTGTTAGATTCCATCGGCTTCTCTCAGAGTGTTCATGAACCGACTCACTGTTTTAACCACACCCTCGACCTTGTTTGGTGTATGGTATTGAAATTGAACATTAGTGGTGTTCCACAGAATCCCTCTTTATCCGACCACTGTTTGATAACTTTTGAGTTTGTATTGCTGAACTACACGCCACTGGGCAAAAATTTCTATACAAGATGTCTGTCTGATAGTGCTATAGCTAAATTTAAGGATGCGATTCCATCAGCTCTAAATACATTATCTAGTCACAAAGTAACGGAGGACTCCTATGCTAATTTCAGTCCCTCCCAAATCGATCATCTTGTTGATAGTGCTGCAGGCTCGCTGCGATTGACACTGGACTCTGTAGCCCCTCTAAAAAAGAAAATATTAAACAAAGACGGTTATCTCCATGGTATAATACTGAAACTCGCAAATTAAAGCAAATATAGCGGACACTTGAGAGGAACTGGCGTTCCACCAAAGTGGAAAATTCTCGTTTAATTTGGCAAGATAGTCTTAAAACTTATAGGAAGGCCCTCCGTAATGCCAGAGCAGCGTACTACTCGTCATTAATAGAGGAAAATAGGAACAACCCCAGGTTTTTTCAGCACTGTAGCCAGGCTGACAGAGAGTCACAGCTCTATTGAGCCAAGTATTCCCATAGCTCTCAGTAGTTACGATTTCATGAGCTTCTTTAATGATAAAATTCTAGCTATTAGAGACAAAATTCACCAAGACCTGCCCTCAATTGGCACCGACTTATCTCTTAACTCAGGAACCTTAGAAACAGCTGTAGAACCAGATACATGTTTAGACTGTTTTGCTTCCCTCAATCTTTACCAACTAACTTCAATAATTTCTTCATCTAAACCATCAACCTGCCTCTTAGACCCCATCCCGACTAGGCTGCTTAAAGATGTTTTACCCTTAGTCAGCACCTCTATACTAGATATGATCAATCTATCTTATCAACAGGCTATGTACCACAGTACTTTAAAGTAGCTGTAATTAAACCTCTTCTGAAAAAGCCCAAACTTGATCCGGATGTTTTAGCAAACTATAGACCTATATCTAACCTTCCATTTCTCTCTAAGGTTCTGGAGAAAGCAGTTGCTAAACAGCTGTGTGACTTTCTACAGAGCAATAGTTTATTTGAGGATTTTCAGTCAGGATTTAGAGCTCATCATAGCACAGAGACAGCACTGGTGAAAATTACTAATGACCTCCTTATTGCATCAGACAAAGGACTTGTCTCTGTACTGGTTTTATTAGATCTTAGTGCTGCATTTGATACCATTGACCATCAGATCCTATTGCAGAGACTGGAATATTTCATTGGCATTAAAGGAACCGCTCTAAGCTGGTTTAAGTCCTATTTATCAGATCGATTTCAGTTTGTACATGTTAACGATGAGTCCTCCATGCACGCCAAAGTTACTCATGGAGTTCCTCAAGGATCTGTCCTTGGACCAATCCTCTTCACTTTATATATGCTTCCTTTAGGCAATATTATCAGGAAACATTCCATAAGCTTTCATTGTTATGCAGATGATACTCAGTTATATCTATCGATCAAGCCAGATGAAACTCATCAGTTAGCTAAACTTCAAATGTGCCTTCAGGATGTTAAAACCTGGATGACCTGTAATTTCTCATGTTAAACTCAGATAAAACTGAAGTTATTGCTCTGGGGCCTAAGCACCTCCGTGACGCATTATCAAAGATATAGTTTCCCTGGATGGCATCGCCTTGGCCTCCAGCACCACTGTGAGGAATCTTGGAGTTATCTTTGATCAGGACATGTCGTTTAAGTCTCACATTAAGCAAATTTCAAGGACCGCCTTTTTTCACCTACGTAATATTGCGAAAATCAGGAACATCCTGTCTAAAAATGATGCAGAAAAACTAGTCCATGCATTTGTTACTTCTAGGCTGGATTACTGCAATTCCTTATTATCAGGCTGCTCGAAAAAGTCCATTAAGACTCTTCAGCTGATCCAGAATGCTGCAGCACGTGTTCTGACAGGAACCAGGAAAAGAGATCACATTTCTCCTGTTTTAGCTTCTTTGCATTGGCTTCCAGTAAAATCCAGAATAGAATTTAAAATCATTCTTCTTACCTACAAAGCTCTTAATGGTCAGGCACCATCTTATCTTAAAGAGCTCATAGTACCTTACTACCCCACCAGAGCACTGCGCTCCCAGAATGCAGGGTTACTTGTGGTTCCTAGAGTCTCCAAAAGTAGACTAGGAGCCAGAGCGTCAGCTATCAAGCTCCTCTCCTGTGGAACCAGGTTCCAGTTTGGGTTCAGGAGGCAGACACCATCTCCACATTTAAGAGTAGGCTTAAGACTTTCCTCTTTGATAAAGCTTATAGTTAGGGCTGGCTCAGGTGAGTCCTGAACCATCCCTTAGTTATGCTGCTATAGGCCTAGACTGCCGGGGGATTTCCCATGATGCACTGAGCTCCTCTCTCCTCTACTTTCTCTCCCTCTGTATGCAACCTCATCCCATTATTGCATGTTACTAACACAACTTCTCCCCTTTCTGGTAGTCTTGTGCTTTCTCGTCTCTCTCCTCTCCTATCACTTCCTGCAGGTTTTCTGGCTCTGGAGCTGTGGAGTCTGGATCTGTGGTTGCGGGTCACCTGCTGCCCCTGTGTTCCTGCTCGACACCCTCTGCTGCAACGACTATTGCTAGTCTTATTGTTATTATTGTTGTTGTGATCATTAGCATTGCGATGGTTACCATTAACGCTATTGTAATGTCTGTGCCGTTTTTCATTTGGTCTAGCACGTTACCTTCACTGTCTGTACCTCTGTGTGTATATTGTGTAGGCTGCCTCCCTCCCCTCTCTCTCCTTACATCCCTCTCTTTCTCTCTCTTTCTCTCTCTTTCTCTCTCTCTCTCTCTCTCTCTCTCTCTCCTCACCCCAACCGGTCGAGGCAGATGGCCGCCCACCCTGAGCCATGGTTCTGCTCGAGGTTTCTGCCTCTTAAAAGGAAGTTTTTCCTTGCCTCTGTCGCCTAGTGCTTGCTCTTGGTGGGAACTGTTGGGCTTCTGTAAATATCATCACAGAGTATGGTCTAGACCTGCTCTTTTATGAAAAGCGCTGTGAGATAACTGTTGTTGTGATTTGGCGCTATAAATAAAACTGAATTGAAAACTGAATTGAATTGGTAGCCCTTAAGGTCGGTGGGGTCTTTTTTCGTTTTTCGCCATTTTCTTTCAGCAGCTCTGAGATCAGTACGGAGCCCACAGATGGTATCAGTTAGCCACGGGTGGGTAGAGGACAGAGATTGTGTGGCATTATTGACCTTAATTGAGGAAAATGTGTTGAGGGAAGGTAGAGCGGAAGCTACCACTGAGGCAAAATGAGCGGGAGACAGGTAGCGGAGGTTGCAGCAGTGTGAGACCAATGGTGTCGTAATGACATTCATGTGGTGCGCAGGATAGTTCGTTTGGAAAATGTGTTCATTTTAGTGTGTTTATCTTAATAATATAATGTACATTTGTGATTAAAAATAATGGTTGTTGGTAAATGATTTACTGATCCCCACAGATGCATGATTAAGAGCTCAGACTCTCCTTATGGACCGTTACTAGAACCCTGTTGGTCTATGTGGACTATCAAACTGTACAATCCGTAAAAATGAACACACATGCAATACAATATGTATACCTGTATCGATAGAATATCCACTTTTTAAAAATGAATGGAGAAAATAGCCTACTGTTATAATACTCTTACTTTTATTCAAAGTACACACACAGATTACACAGTTAGAAAAGGAGTTGGCAGCAGTGACTGATTTGCATTATCCAAAACATTTAAAAAAAATCTGAATGCATGGGTCTTGGCATGTTCCATCAAAATATCTACCACTATGAATATCATATATATGAATCTAAATCATGCAAATTAGGATATGCCAACAGTGGCTGTGGTGAGGAGTAGTATCTTTATGTGGATAACTGTTTAAATAACCGTGTGTGTGTGTTAAATATCTCACTGCTCCAAAACAGCTGATTTAAACTTCAATTCCTTTTGAATCCTGAAGCTGCTTCAATTAGCTGTGTTGAAGCAGGGAGAGATTAAATCATGCATACAATCCCCCGTCTGGTGTTCAAGACGCCATTGTTTTACATGTGCTGCTTGTGTAAAACTATGGTAAGGCTTTTGAGAATGTGGAAACTGTTTTTTGAGTAATCAATATTTATTACATTCCTCAAAGAGCTAAGTTAACTTCTCTCATCAAAGAGCTAACGTTAACTCCAGGGGTGAGGCTAAGGGTTCGCCCTGCGGCCTTGTGTTCACGAAGCCAATGTTCTAACATGTGCTGCTTGTGTGTACACTGTGGTGATGCTTGTGAATGTTAAACTGTTTATTAGAAACACATTACATTCTTAGAAGTGCTAATTCCCCACCACCAACCCCATCCCATTGAGCTAGCCGTGCTGAATGCGCCACTGCTCTCACTGACACTAAGCTAAGGGTTCGCCCCACGGCCCACGCCGCTCTCCCGGTCAGAACCGAGTGACAGGGTGGGTGAGGCTCGGGCGTCCACTTCGCTAGCCTGACCGCCGAGTCATAATGGTCCGCTTCCACGACGTGACAGCCGAGAAACGAGCTGTTCTTACCGTGGAAACTGGGCAATGCAGCAGTCTACTGTAACTCTGTATTCCCAGCGCCCCCACGAGGACTCGCACAGGCGCGTTGCTAGCTCACCGGCGGTGAAAGTGTGTTACATAAACAGACATGCCGCCCTGCCGACATCTCTTTCGCCGAGCGGTCACAGCGCAGCTAGGCTAGTCTGTTATAGCCAGAGAGAGACAGCCAAAGTCAGGTCTCTCTAGGTATAGCGGGACGAAAGAGATCTCTCGCTGCATCAGTTGGTTTTGTTTCCTCCACAAGCGGCTCGTAGCGCCTGTTGCAGCAGGCGAGGCTGTCTACCCTGTCGCTGCTTCACATGGAAGCTGTGAGCTTGAGGCTGATGTCAACACTGGGTGACGTGTCAACCACAGTCATACCGGCTGTGGTGCGTTCAAGGCCCGGTCGGCCTTTTCGATTGCAGCCCTTGGAAAAAGTCTAAGCCTAATTTTTTTTAAATAAATAAAATAAGAAGGGTGACAGAGGGACAGAAGCTGATGCACACCACCAGACCTCCTCCCTCCATTATGTGTCCAGCATGCATTTATTTGTGTTTCATGTGCTGCTGTGTACACACTGAAAATGGAGGATGCCCTGTCCTGACTCGGCTTCACTCGGCAGCTGTGTTCATATTGACTGCTCCACTGACGACACGCTCAAAGTGACACTGTTGCACGTTGAGCCGTCATTGGAGCAGCGAGCTGTGGTGTGTTCAAGGACACCACGGATCAACAGACCGTGGAGTATTCTACACCACAGAGCAGCAAGCTGTGGTGCGTTTGAAGACACCAGGGAGCAACCGGCCCTGGTGCGTTCCGGGACACTATAGCCCGTTCGTCGTCGGCCCCCCCTTGGGCTAAACTTCCATTTATGGAAAATTAGGCGGTGGAGAGTGCCGGAGATGCGTTGTTCACGTGTACATATTTTCATGCAGAATGGCGAAGCCGTTGCATGCTGTCCACCCAGCTGGGTGGACAGCATTCTGAGACGAGGCTACTCTCTTCAGTTCTGCTGCATACCACCAGTTTTCCTGGACATAATGGAAGCCAGTCTATCCTCTCAAGAGGAAGTGGACTTCCTTGCTGCCGAGATCCAGCAACTTCTGCTGAAGCAGGCTGTCTTAGGGCATCTCTGCACATGACATGCACAGAGGTCTTGGACCATGTACTTTTGGTCCCCAAAAAGACGAGAGGCTTCTGAGCCATTCTGGATCTCCGCCACCTGAACCAGCATAATGGACAAGAGGGCGTTTCCACATGCTGATGATCAAGAAAATGCTGGAGCCAGTACAGCCCAGCAACTGGTTCACCGCCATCGACCTGAAAGACACCTATTTCATGTCGAGGTGACACCGTAACAGGGAATTTCTAGTATTCTCCTCTCAGGGGGTAGCCTACAAATACATTAGGCTCCCCGTTGTAGCAGGTCTACACATGATTTTTAATAAACTTGTGAAATTAACATTTAGGGAACATTAATTCATACCTCGGAAACCAGGGCACCACCTAAAGATTTGCTTGTTCGCCAAAGCTTTAGGTCCTTGAGTATAGCTTGATAATTACACAAATTTGTGGTAATTCATTAGTTATTAATGGTTCAGCTATTCTGAAATCGTAAATTTTAGTCAATCAGTCAATCTCAAATCTGAGGGTAAATCCTCTGTACAGGGACCCCGGATTCTTAACAATACACACACAAATCACTGATCAAGGTGAAATTTATTGACTAACTAAAGGGAGTACAACAGTGGGAGTAACTGTGGGAATATTACAGGAGTAACAGTCAACATGAACAAACCGGGAGGTAATGAATAGAATATGTAATAAGCCAAGATCAGTACACTAGGCTTAATGGAATTTCAGTTTATATTGTAGAAGGAGAGGATTCTACGAGAATGAGGGAACGAATGGTCAGAAATTATGTTGCAAATTTAGTTTGAATAACCTAGGGGTTTCTTGACTAGATGAGAGCGAACTGGAGGACACCAACGAGTCACAGAGTGTAATTTATTTTTGCCTTACTTTTATCGTAATTCCCCGTAGCAAAGGCTCACTGCCAATTGGCTCGAGGATGTTGTCCTGGCCAGACACCCCCTTGGCGTCTCGAGTTGAGTTCAAACCGGTGGATTTGTTCCGGAGTCCTTTGCGGGAAAACGCTTGCAGCAACGGGAGGCCAGCCCTGGCTTCGCACTCTGAGTTCGTTTGGTGTCGTTATAGCTCAGCAGAACACACTCAATTGAACGGGCTTCTGGGTTTCTGGGTCCAAAGTTGTTTAGAACGATCGGATGACATTAAAACAACAAAATCAAATAAGACACATACATTCGCCATAGGTTCGCGAGGCCCCGGGGATATAGGCTATTTAATGTTGCTGAGTTTTAACAAGTCTGGGGAAAGTTTCATCCCAGGCAGCTCCAAAGCTTTCTCAGCTCTTCTGAAGGAAGTTTTAAAGTACGAAACAAAAAGATCAGAATTTCAAAAGTAAAGGAAGTTCACGAAAGCGTAATTATGAGAGGATACAAGAGAGTTTTTCAAGAGAGTTTAGTTTCAAGAGTTAGACAAAAGACAACAAGGTCTTTTAGTCTATTTCCCTTCTTTGGGACGTGGTGATGTCATTTTGGGGAGGGGGTTTCCCTGGGGGAGTTACCTCAAAAGTGTTAACTTTTAGTGGGATAAAGAAAATATATACTGTATATTTTGCGCATATTTTCATTTAATCTCTCTCTCCAAAATATCCATCCATCCATCCATCCATCCATCGTCAACCGCTTGTCCTGTGTACAGGGTTGCAGAGGGCTGGAGCCTATCCCATGACATTGGGCGAAAGGCGGGGTACACCCTGGACGGGTCGCCAGTCCATCGCAGGGCCACACATAGACAGACAACCACTCACACTCACACTCACATTCACACCTAAGGGCAATTTAGAGACACCAATTAACCTAGCCTGCATGTCTTTGGATGGTGGGAGGAAGCCGGAGCACCCGGAGAGAACCCACGCGGACACGGGGAGAACATGCAAACTCCGCACAGAAAGGCCAGGGCAACCGGGGTTTGAACCAACGACCTTCTTGCTGTGGCACGACAGTGCTAACCACTGTCTCCACAATATCAACATTTGAAAAATACTTGGTTCTAAACATTTAGATAAAGACAAGCAAAACAAGATTAAACACTAGAGGGTTAATGGTTTCTTAATTGTTATATACTTAATATAAGGCGTAACAAAGTTAACTACATGTTTTCAGTGTAAACTTGATGGTTACATGTTTTAACTCAAGAGACAGTTTAGATGTAAGCATTGCAGCAAGAATCTGTTTATACAATGACATTGTGATAGATATTTGGCGCTCATTGTCGGTGTAAACAGGGTTTTAAACGCTTGTGTGTTATACCTTTTCTGTCCTCTTGGTGGAGCTCGGGTTCTATGAGAGGACAATAAATATTCAACTTTGAGATTCACCACTTGAGCTAGGAACTGGGAAGCGGTTATACACACGAGCGTGCGGATGAATGTTTAATAAGAAATTGTATAGAAACATTTAGCTAAAGCATAGTTAATACTAAGCAGTGATTAAGGGAATAATAGGGAGAAATTAAAAGAAACAAAAAGGAATTAGGAAACTTTTCAAGATTACTT
>NW_024044091.1:0-7301 GCF_014851395.1 Micropterus salmoides
ACCAATCCTCTTCACTTTATATATGCTTCCTTTAGGCAATATTTCAGGAAACATTCCATAAGCTTTCATTGTTATGCAGATGATACTCAGTTATTCTATCGATCAAGCCAGATGAAACTCATCAGTTAGCTAAACTTCAAATGTGCCTTCAGGATGTTAAAACCTGGATGACCTGTAATTTTCTCATGTTAAACTCAGATAAACTGAAGTTTTGCTCTGGGGCCTAAGCACCTCCGTGACGCATTATCCAAGATATAGTTTCCCCTGGATGGCATCGCCTTGGCCTCCAGCCCACTGTGAGGAATCTTGGAGTTATCTTTGATCAGACATGTTCGTTTAAGTCTCACATTAAGCAATTTCAAGGACCGCCTTTTTCACCTACGTAATATTGCGAAAATCAGGAACATCCTGTCTAAAAATGATGCAGAAAAACTAGTCCATGATTTGTTACTTCTAGGCTGGATTACTGCAATTCCTTATTACAGGCTGCTCGAAAAAGTCCATTAGACTCTTCAGCTGATCCAGAATGCTGCAGCACGTGTTCTGACAGGAACCAGGAAAAGAGATCACATTTCTCCTGTTTTAGCTTCTTGCATTGGCTTCCAGTAAAATCCAGAATGAATTTAAAATCATTCTTCTTACCTACAAAGCTCTTAATGGTCAGGCACCATCTTATCTTAAAGAGCTCATAGTACCTTACTACCCCACCAGAGCACTGCGCTCCCAGAATGCAGGGTTACTTGTGGTTCCTAGAGTCTCCAAAAGTAGACTAGGAGCCAGAGCGTCAGCTATCAAGCTCCTCTCCTGTGGAACCAGGTTCCAGTTTGGGTTCAGGAGGCAGACACCATCTCCACATTTAAGAGTAGGCTTAAGACTTTCCTCTTTGATAAAGCTTATAGTTAGGGCTGGCTCAGGTGAGTCCTGAACCCCCTTAGTTATGCTCTATAGGCCTAGACTGCCGGGGATTTCCCATGATGCACTGAGCTCCTCTCTCCTCTACTTTCTCTCCCTCTGTATGCAACCTCATCCCATTATTGCATGTTACTAACACAACTTCTCCCCTTTCTGGTAGTCTTGTGCTTTCTCGTCTCTCTCCTCTCTCCTATCACTTCCTGCAGGTTTTCTGGCTCTGGAGCTGTGGAGTCTGGATCTGTGGTTGCGGGTCACCTGCTGCCCCTGTGTTCCTGCTCGACACCCTCTGCTGCAACGACTATTTGCTAGTCTTATTGTTATTATTGTTTTGTGATCATTAGCATTGCGATGGTTACCATTGACGCTATTGTAGATGTCTGTGCCGTTTTTCATTTGGTCTGTAGCAGCGTTACCTTCACTGTCTGTACCTCTGTGTGTATATTGTGTAGGCTGCCTCCCTCCCCCTCTCTCTCCTTACATCCCTCTCTTTCTCTCTCTTTCTCTCTCTTTCTCTCCCCTCTCTCTCTCTCTCTCTCTCCTTCACCCCAACCGGTCGAGGCAGATGGCCGCCCACCCTGAGCCATGGTTCTGCTCGAGGTTTCTGCCTCTTAAAAGGAAGTTTTTCCTTGCCTCTGTCGCCTAGTGCTTGCTCTTGGTGGGAACTGTTGGGCTTCTGTAAATATCATCACAGAGTATGGTCTAGACCTGCTCTTTTATGAAAAGCGCTGTGAGATAACTGTTGTTGTGATTTGGCGCTATATAAATAAAACTGAATTGAAAACTGAATTGAATTGGTAGCCCTTAAGGTCGGTGGGGTCTTTTTCGTTTTTCGCCATTTTCTTTCAGCAGCTCTGAGATCAGTACGGGCCCACAGATGGTATCAGTTAGCCACGGGTGGGTAGAGGACAGAGATTGTGTGGCATTATTGACCTTAATTGAGGAAAATGTGTTGAGGGAAGGTAGAGCGGAAGCTACCACTGAGGCAAAATGAGCGGGAGACAGGTAGCGGAGGTTGCAGCAGTGTGAGACCAATGGTGTCGTAATGACATTCATGTGGTGCGCAGGATAGTTCGTTTGGAAAATGTGTTCATTTTAGTGTGTTTATCTTATAATATAATGTACATTTGTGATTAAAAATAATGGTTTTTGGTAAATGATTTACTGATCCCCACAGATGCATGATTAAGAGCTCAGACTCTCCTTATGGACCGTTACTAGAACCCTGTTGGTCTATGTGGACTATCAAACTGTACAATCCGTAAAAATGAACACACATGCAATACAATATGTATACCTGTATCGATAGAATATCCACTTTTTAAAAATGAATGGAGAAAATAGCCTACTGTTATAATACTTACTTTTTTCAAAGTACACACACAGATTACACAGTTAGAAAAGGAGTTGGCAGCAGTGACTGATTTGCATTATCCAAAACATTTAAAAAAAATCTGAATGCATGGGTCTTGGCATGTTCCATCAAAATATCTACCACTATGAATATCATATATATGAATCTAATCATGCAAATTAGGATATGCCAACAGTGGCTGTGGTGAGGAGTAGTATCTTTATGTGGATAACTGTTTAAATAACCGTGTGTGTGTGTTAAATATCTCACTGCTCCAAAACAGCTGATTTAAACTTCAATTCCTTTTGAATCCTGAAGCTGCTTCAATTAGCTGTGTTGAAGCAGGAGAGATTAAATCATGCATACAATCCCCCGTCTGGTGTTCAAGACGCCATTGTTTTACATGTGCTGCTTGTGTAAAACTATGGTAAGGCTTTTGAGAATGTGGAAACTGTTTTTTGAGTAATCAATATTTATTACATTCCTCAAAGAGCTAAGTTAACTTCTCTCATCAAAGAGCTAACGTTAACTCCAGGGGTGAGGCTAAGGGTTCGCCCTGCGGCCTTGTGTTCACGAAGCCAATGTTCTAACATGTGCTGCTTGTGTGTACACTGTGGTGATGCTTGTGAATGTTAAACTGTTTTATAGAAACACATTACATTCTTAGAAGTGCTAATTCCCCACCACCAACCCCATCCCTTAGCTAGCCGTGCTGAATGCGCCACTGCCTCACTGACACTAAGCTAAGGGTTCGCCCCACGGCCCACGCCGCTCTCCCGGTCAGAACCGAGTGACAGGGTGGGTGAGGCTCGGGCGTCCACTTCGCTAGCCTGACCGCCGATCATAATGGTCCGCTTCCACGACGTGACAGCCGAGAAACGAGCTGTTCTTACCGTGGAAACTGGGCAATGCAGCAGTCTACTGTAACTCTGTATTCCCAGCGCCCCACGAGGACTCGCACAGGCGCGTTGCTAGCTCACCGGCGGTGAAAGTGGTTACATAAACAGACATGCCGCCCTGCCGACATCTCTTTCGCCGAGCGGTCACAGCGCAGCTAGGCTAGTCTGTTAAGCCAGAGAGAGACAGCCAAAGTCCTCTCTCTAGGTATAGCGGGACGAAAGAGATCTCTCGCTGCATCAGTTGGTTTTGTTTCCTCCACAAGCGGCTCGTAGCGCCTGTTGCAGCAGGCGAGGCTGTACCCTGTCGCTGCTTCACATGGAAGCTGTGAGCTTGAGGCTGATGTCAACACTGGGTGACGTGTCAACCACAGTCATACCGGCTGTGGTGCGTTCAAGGCCCGGTCGGCCTTTTCGATTGCAGCCTTGGAAAAAGTCTAAGCCTAATTTTTTTTAAATAAATAAAATAAGAAGGGTGACAGAGGGACAGAAGCTGATGCACACCACCAGACCTCCTCCCTCCATTATGTGTCCAGCATGCATTTATTTGTGTTTCATGTGCTGCTGTGTACACACTGAAAATGGAGGATGCCCTGTCCTGACTCGGCTTCACTCGGCAGCTGTGTTCATATTGACTGCTCCACTGACGACACGCTCAAAGTGACACTGTTGCACGTTGAGCCGTCATTGGAGCAGCGAGCTGTGGTGTTTCAAGGACACCACGGATCAACAGACCGTGGAGTATTCTACACCACAGAGCAGCAAGCTGTGGTGCGTTTGAAGACACCAGGGAGCAACCGGCCCTGGTGCGTTCCGGGACACTATAGCCCGTTCGTCGTCGGCCCCCCCTTGGGCTAAACTTCCATTTATGGAAAATTAGGCGGGGAGAGTGCCGGAGATGCGTTGTTCACGTGTACATATTTCATGCAGAATGGCGAAGCCGTTGCATGCTGTCCACCCAGCTGGGTGGACAGCATTCTGAGACGAGGCTACTCTCTTCAGTTCTGCTGCATACCACCAGTTTTCCTGGACATAATGGAAGCCAGTCTATCCTCTCAAGAGGAAGTGGACTTCCTTGCTGCCGAGATCCAGCAACTTCTGCTGAAGCAGGCTGTCTTAGGGCATCTCTGCACATGACATGCACAGAGGTCTTGGACCATGTACTTTTGGTCCCCAAAAAGACGAGAGGCTTCTGAGCCATTCTGGATCTCCGCCACCTGAACCAGCATAATGGACAAGAGGGCGTTTCCACATGCTGATGATCAAGAAAATGCTGGAGCCAGTACAGCCCAGCAACTGGTTCACCGCCATCGACCTGAAAGACACCTATTTCATGTCGAGGTGACACCGTAACAGGGAATTTCTAGTATTCTCCTCTCAGGGGTAGCCTACAAACATTAGGCTCCCCGTTGTAGCAGGTCTACACATGATTTTTAATAAACTTGTGAAATTAACATTTAGGGAACATTAATTCATACCTCGGAAACCAGGGCACCACCTAAAGATTTGCTTGTTCGCCAAAGCTTTAGGTCCTTGAGTATAGCTTGATAATTACACAAATTTGTGGTAATTCATTAGTTATTAATGGTTCAGCTATTCTGAAATCGTAAATTTTAGTCAATCAGTCAATCTCAAATCTGAGGGTAAATCCTCTGTACAGGGACCCCGGATTCTTAACAATACACACACACAAATCACTGATCAAGGTGAAATTTATTGACTAACTAAAGGGAGTACAACAGTGGGAGTAACTGTGGGAATATTACAGGAGTAACAGTCAACATGAACAAACCGGGAGGTAATGAATAGAATATGTAATAAGCCAAGATCAGTACACTAGGCTTAATGGAATTTCAGTTTATATTGTAGAAGGAGAGGATTCTACGAGAATGAGGGAACGAATGGTCAGAAATTATGTTGCAAATTTAGTTTGAATAACCTAGGGGTTTCTTGACTAGATGAGAGCGAACTGGAGGACACCAACGAGTCACAGAGTGTAATTTATTTTTGCCTTACTTTTATCGTAATTCCCCGTAGCAAAGGCTCACTGCCAATTGGCTCGAGGATGTTGTCCTGGCCAGACACCCCCTTGGCGTCTCGAGTTGAGTTCAAACCGGTGGATTTGTTCCGGAGTCCTTTGCGGGAAAACGCTTGCAGCAACGGGAGGCCAGCCCTGGCTTCGCACTCTGAGTTCGTTTGGTGTCGTTATAGCTCAGCAGAACACACTCAATTGAACGGGCTTCTGGGTTTCTGGGTCCAAAGTTGTTTAGAACGATCGGATGACATTAAAACAACAAAATCAAATAAGACCATACATTCGCCATAGGTTCGCGAGGCCCCGGGGATATAGGCTATTTAATGTTGCTGAGTTTAACAAGTCTGGGGAAAGTTCATCCCAGGCAGCTCCAAAGCTTTCAGCTCTTCTGAAGGAAGTTTTAAAGTACGAAACAAAAAGATCAGAATTTCAAAAGTAAAGGAAGTTCACGAAAGCGTATTATGAGAGGATACAAGAGAGTTTTTCAAGAGAGTTTAGTTTCAGAGAGTTAGACAAAAGACAACAAGGTCTTTTAGTCTATTTCCCTTCTTTGGGACGTGGTGATGTCATTTTGGGGGGGGGTTTCCCTGGGGGAGTTACCTCAAAGTGTTAACTTTTAGTGGGATAAAGAAATATATACTGTATATTTTGCGCATATTTTTCATTTAACTCTCTCTCCAAATATCCATCCATCCATCCATCCATCCATCGTCAACCGCTTGTCCTGTGTACAGGGTTGCAGAGGGCTGGAGCCTATCCCATGACATTGGGCGAAAGGCGGGGTACACCCGGACGGGTCGCCAGTCCATCGCAGGGCCACACATGACAACCACTCACACTCACACTCACATTCACACCTAAGGGCAATTTAGAGCACCAATTAACCTAGCCTGCATGTCTTGGATGGTGGGAGGAAGCCGGAGCACCCGGAGAGAACCCACGCGGACACGGGGAGAACATGCAAACTCCGCACAGAAAGGCCAGGGCAAACCGGGTTTGAACCAACGACCTTCTTGCTGTGGCACGACAGTGCTAACCACTGTCTCCACAATATCAACATTTGAAAAATACTTGGTTCTAAACATTTAGATAAAGACAAGCAAACAGATTAAACACTAGAGGGTTAATGGTTTCTTAATTGTTATATACTTAATATAAGGCGTAACAAGCTAACTACATGTTTTCAGTGTAAACTTGATGGTTACATGTTTTAACTCAAGAGACAGTTTAGATGTAAGCATTGCAGCAAGAATCTGTTTATACAATGACATTGTGATAGATATTTGGCGCTCATTGTCGGTGTAAACAGGGTTTTAAACGCTTGTGTGTTATACCTTTTCTGTCCTCTTGGTGGAGCTCGGGTTCTATGAGAGGACAATAAATATTCAACTTTGAGATTCACCACTTGAGCTAGGACTGGGAAGCGGGTATACACACGAGCGTGCGGATGAATGTTTTAATAAGAAATTGTATAGAAACATTTAGCTAAAGCATTAGTTAATACTAAGCAGTGATTACTAGGGAATAATAGGGAGAAATTAAAAGAAACAAAAAGGAAATTAGGAAACTTTTCAAGATTACTTTCTTATTCTCTTGTCTTCAAACATCACTAAAGGATAACAACAGGGTCATACTACTAAACTAGAGGCAAACGCCACTACCACTAGCAAGGATTATTATAACAGAACAAAACACAGTTTATAAGACATTTGTTGGCTCAAGAAGGCGGGGTTGTTAGTGTCCCCCCTTTCGCACCTCTGGCTTATCACATTTGCACATCAGCTAAAAAGAAGAGGGGGTGTGTTTATGACTCAGCCATTCGTGGGAAAAGGAATCAGGTTTGGGAGGACAGGTGGTACTTTTGATGTCTGGAGGTAACCTGTGGCGAGAGGGGTTCACTAAGGCTGTTGAACACAATCCTTAAGCAATGCATGTCTGATTGAGTCTCTACAGATCCTTACCAAAACACCAGGCGATGTCTCTAGTTTTTGCATGACCCCCCTCCCTTTCAAATACACTGGCAGTGCCTGACATTTCAGTGAGAAGTCAGGGCAGTGCAGGTGTTAATGGTCAGGCCAAGCCCTATCGGTCCAGCAGCCTTCTCAGG
>NW_024044092.1:0-9317 GCF_014851395.1 Micropterus salmoides
TCTCTATTATTTTATTCTTATATAACTTGCATTTGCTTATTCCACATTTTATATTTCTACATTTATTCATGTCAATTGTATGTTTGTCTACGTGTGCACCTTATCACTAAAACAAATTCCTTGTATGTGTAACGCTAATTGACAATAAAGCTCTTCTGATTCTGTGTCTTCTACTACACTGTAAAAATTATCTAGATGGTTCAACTTAAAAACTTAAGTAATTGCTGCTTTAAAAAATGTGAGTAAACTCAACTTTAAAGAAAAGCTTTGTTTTAACTCTAAATTTAAGTTCATAAGTGGATATAACTACAGTGTTCTAGTTGTCCCAATGTTAGTTAAATGAACAAGTTTGAGTTATTTTAACTCATAGTTTCAAGTTAAAGCAACTTAACCAAATTAATACAACTTTCCATTTCAAGTTAAGTTAAGTCCAAATTTGTTTCAGTTTACATCTATAAAGGGCCTTGAAGACAGACCACAACAACAGCACCACTCTGCTATTATCTTCAATGATTTGTGACGGGGCAGTTAGCTTGCTGGTGCACCTGTGCACGCCGCAGTCAAAGTTCAAAATAGCAGCAGATGTCACCTCCTTTCTGAAAGGGCCTTAAGGCCGTTGTCTGGAACCCTTTCCACCGGTGGCACTAGTCTTGTTTACCACAGAAGTGTCTATATTTTGGTTGGAATTTGAATTATGACTGCATGTATAATTAGCAGGGGTGAGCAAGAACACCAAATCTTCTGTATCTGTACTCAGAATTGGCGGGGCTTAATCTATAAGTGTACTATTAACTGGAAGTTATTTAAGCCTGAAATTTCTATCAAACTTGCTATATTATTAGAAAACCATTTACAGAAAGCCTCAGAATTGAGCTTCAGAGAATAGTAATTGATTTTTTTAAATTCAAGACACATTTTACTCTGATACTCATAGAAAGTATCTGTACCAGATACTCGTTTTAACCGAGTACTTGATAACCCTAATATTAGTGATTATGTATATATTTTTCTCAAACTCAAAAGACGCAGACCTAGGCATCCTCATACTCTCGCCTTTTTTTTTTCAACTGATACTTACATACGTAAGTAAAAGTGTCAAATAGTCAACACAATGAATTAATGCAAGTTTAACGTTCTAAAACTCATACAGTTGAGTTCAAAATACTAAACTTGTCAGAGCTATTTCAGTTAAAAAGAAGAAGTAATTGACATGATTAAATGGGTCTATGATTCTTTTCAGTGTACTTCTTCTCTTTGTAAGTATTGAACATAGTGACGAAACATGCTCTATAGCAGAGGTCACTAATAGGCGGACCGCGGTCCCAGCCGCCGTCCTCTCTGGGCCGCCGACCTACAGCCCATTTATTATTGAGACTTACTACCTCGTGACGGAGCGTTTCTATTTTAACCCGCGCAGCTTTTCTAGCATTTACTACTGGTTTAGAGGACCAGGAAACTCACAGACCAATCGCATGTGCTCCAATCGTCTCATGTGACGCTGCTCAGCCAATCTTGTGCATACCGATGCTTGCGAGTCGAGTCCGCGAGATTCACCAGAGACGTTTTGGAAACACACATTGAGGAGACGAAAGATAAAAGAGATTTCACATGACTTTTAATCAAGAATGTACAGATTTTACATGTACATTCCTCCCACGGGCAGTTCAAAACCAGAATATCTCAGATCTCCAATATGCTAGCTGGAGCTCACTTTCTCACTGAACAACAGAAAGTAGGAAAGTGGTAGCTCTGTAAGAGGAAATGAAAGAGAAGAGGAGGCATAACAGCTGTTCATTTGTTATGATGTGTTGAGTTTTTATAAAATTGGTTAAGAGCACTTCATCACTTCAAGCTACACTTTTTATTAAATTTTTTCTAAAAATTAGGCACTTTAATTGTTTACTTAAATTTAGAATTTATTATTTGAATAGTTATTATTTATTATCCCTCCAGTTTGATGTGAAATCTGACTGAAATATTATTTGATTTGATTGACAGTCCGTTGTTGACTAAAAACATGTGTTGATACAACTATAGGTTTTAGTACTGAATGATAACGCAAGTTCGTCGTTTGATGTTCCGGACCTTTGCTTCAGGAAATTTTCTCTAACTAGACCTCTAGAAATCTAATTGAATACCCCTGCTCTATAGAGCAGTTTGGTCGTTTTGGCTACTGTAAAAACATGGTGGCTCAACATGGCGACCTCCTTGTAGGGAGACCCACGATGTATGTAGCTAGAAATGACTCGTCTAAGGTAATAAAAACATAACAGTTCATTGTATAAGGTCTTCATACACCACTGGAAACATAGTTGGATATTATGTTGCATTTCTGTCAATAGTTCCCCTAAATGTTACACACTGGACTTCTAAGGCAGGTCAGCAGGGGAAAAAGTTAGCCTAACTCTGCCAAATGGTAAAAATCTGTCTACTAACACTTTTAAATCTCAGTAATTATCAAACTATCTGCACTTATCCAAGAAACCAGCTGAGGCTCCAAGAAGTTATTGCACCCAGCCAAGAAAGAGTCCAGTGCTCGTTTTTACATGCACTGATTAAACATGTGAAACGTAACGTGATAATTAGTGATCTTTCAGTTTCGCCAAATTTGTTAACTTTGGATAGTCAGGATAACTGCTAGCTGTTTCCAATCTGTTTTATGCTAAGCCAAGGGTCTCCTACTGCAGCTTCATGTTAAATGGTCATAAGAGTAGTATTGATCTCTATTGATGTAACTCTCAGCATTCATCCATTTGTTAGAAAACTGAATATCTCATGTTAGTAGACTTGACTTGACTCACCTCTGTCCTGGAAAGCTGCAGTCACCTTACTGGTCAGGCCAGGGAAGGTCTGATCCAACTGCTTGGGGAATCCCTGGTCCATAGTCCTTTTGACCTCATCATAACTGAAGAACACAGACAGTAATTAGATACATTCAAGAAGGGGAAGGTAAAGAACAGCTCATTCTGAGTCTTGCCAGATGCTTCATCATAGAGCACTGCATCGATTTTCTTCACAGTTGCGGGCAGACCAAACTGCTAAGACTTTTAGGATAGCCAGATACAGGATCAGAGCCACTGAAAGCCCACACTCTCTGACTGTAGATATAAAGGAATACTTTTTAATATGTGCATGTAAAGGTAAATAATGTAGTCTTGAAAATAGTGTCATTAGGAGCTTCAGGTAGATACAAGTACAGTACCTTTAAAGAATAAGACACTGTCTGATTGTCGGCTTTCATAAGCAGCGTCGATGTTGATGGGGGCGTTGGGCCAGAAGTTTGTTATGAGACTTTGCTGTGGTGTCACACTCTTGGAGTAGCTACGCCAGAAGAGCTGAAACACACAAAAACAATTAGTTCATAAGCGAGGCATGTTTGTTGAGAACATACTTCATGTGGAGTGGCCAAACTCATGGGCAGCCACCATGAAGGGACGTAGCCTACAGCAGAAACAGGTACAGGTAGAATTGTTCTGGATGAAGACCAATTTTTCATGTCAAAATACACACAATGGAGTTTTGTCTTTAAAATGTTCTCACATGGCAGTGTAGGAAGAAGGACACGAGTCAAAGTACCAAAACCACAGTTAAGAAAAACTCCAGTACAAATAGAAGTCCTGTATTACGTAAATATACTGAATTAATAATAAAGCACTACATCAGCAGAAAAACGTCACCTGTGATGGATATTATTATTTAAATTATTAGATTTAGCATAAATGTGTAAACAGCATTTTATTCTTGTCTCTGTTTGAGGGGGAGCTAGTTTTTACTGCTTTTAACTACTAGATTCAACTACTACTAATTACAGTTATATAGTTTAGTCCAATGGTTTCCAACCATCTGATCTGATGCTTTATCAATTAAGCTGATTCACAAAGATGTATTCATCTCTTGGACTCTTCTCTGATCTTTTTTCTGAAATATTATAGTAATATAATTTAAACGAAATTAATTAAATGAAACCACATCAAACGTTTAGGGGGGAAATGTTTCTTTGGTGAAACTTTCAACAACTCACACACTTCTGAAACATGACAAGAAGCCCTAGCATTTTTGAATAATTGTAAGCCTATCATATTTTTAATATAAAATCTAAATCTGAGAAGTTACTCTTAACAACAAGAGTTGTTGTACAACTATAGTTACAACTACAACAAATTTAGCAGCGGAAAACTACTACATCAAGAACACTCCAGTAAATGTCCAAAGTTACTTTCCACCACTGTCCCACGCAGAGCATAAATAACAAACTCACTATTGTTGGAGCGGAAAGTGAACCTCTCATCTTCATCAAAATGAGCATCTCCTCCAATTCCAGGCCCTGGGCCGAAGGCATGGGCAAGAGTGCGTCCAGGACCATCAAAGGGGTAATAATCACCATGCTCTGTTAGCAAGAACAAATTCACGTCAAGCTTTGCAAACAAAATAGATCTAGAGAACTCAGAACTGGGTTTTAGTAAGACAGCATCTTACTGCTACAGATGATCAGCTTTCCAATGTGATTCAAGACACAGAAAACATATGTAGTTAAAGCTAAGATACTTTATGGGACATCACAGTTTATAACTGGAAAGACAAGAAAAGTTATTTTGTACTCACGTAGGCGGCCAAAGGAGATCATGATGTCAGCAGTGCCACTGTAGATTCTTGTGAATCTCAGAGGAGTGACTTTGGCCCAAACCTGCAGTGCCTTCTCTATGGAGTCATCGACCTCTGACACTGGCATGTCAGGTGTGTAGTTCTCTATCCTGTAGGACAGAAAAATAGTCAAGAACATTATTTGATAGACTTCCTACAATTACTGTTTCACCACACTTTCTCTCTTCAGATCATTCACCTGTAGGTGAGGCTGTTCTTAGTCCACTTGAGGTTTTCTCCAAAAGTGGAGCAACTGGCATCGATGCCGTCTGGAACGCCACAGCGGGGCTTCTTCATCATCTCTAAGGTATCAGCATCCAGCGTCCAGACGCTTTTATCCAAAGCGACTTACATTTGAGGAACAACATACAAGCATCAACAGAGCATCACTACAGATCTACAACTGACAATAAAGACTAGTAAGAGCTCACAGTACATATCACATCAATGGGGTAGATACCTAGGGAAGGAAGTAAGTTAACAAAAAGTGCAATCAAAACAAAAATGCAATCAATACAGATCATTGTAGGGAAGAAGAAGAGCACAGGACGTGTATGTTAGAGGTTAGGAGTTAGAGGTGTTATAAAGGAAGTGTTCTCGGAAGAGATGAGTTTTCAAGAGCTTCTTGAAGTTAGAGAGGGACGCCCCTGCTCTGATGGCGTGTGGTAGCTTGTTCCACCATTGTGGTGTCCAGATGAGAATAGCTGGGACTGGGATTGCTTTGTGTGAAGGGATGGCAGAGCCAGGCGGCGTTCATTGGAGGAGCGTAGCGGCCGAGAAGACGTAAGTTTGTAATATGGAGTTTAGGTAGATGGTGCAGACCCAGTAGTCACTCTGTATTCAAGCATTAGTGACTTGAATTTGATTCTGGAGGCCATGGGGAGCCAGTGGAGGTCACTGAGTAATCGAGTGACATGAGTCCTTTTGGGCTGATCAAAAAACAGACGCGCTGCTGCGTTCTGAACCATTTGTAAGGGTTTCACCGCACAAGGTGGGAGACCTGCTAGGAGGGCATTGCAATAGTCGATGCGAGAGATAACCATGGCCTGTACCAGATTAAGGTTGAATCGGTGTGTACATACGCAAAAACAGTGTCGGACACCGTAGTTTTCACTGGACCCCTGCCAAATCTGACCAGTGATGACACGTATAGCCGCATGTCGTCATTCCGCCGCTGGTTGTCGAGGTGGTGTCCAGCAAACGATGTGGGCTTTGTAGATCATTGGCAGACTTTCTGGGGAAAACCTGGTCTGATTTGGAGAGACGGTATCCATCCCACTTGGGATGGAGCAGCTCTCATTTCTAGAAATCTGGCCAAGTTATTTTAGTGGACTAATCCATGACAACCCAGAGTTGAGACCAGGAGGCAGAGTCGCAGTCTAATAGACTTCTCTGCCCTTCTATTTCGGCATACATTTCTTGGGTACATATAATGTCCGGTGCTCACTTTTAAGGCACAATATAACATTATAATTATGACAGTTTCAGTTAAAGAGACCTATTAAACTGCTTTTCCAGACCTATATTGTAGTTCTGTGAATCCTGTGGCAGCTTTGCATGATTATACTGACTCTTCATGTAGGGCTTCATTTCAGCCAACATATTAACATTGTAGAAAAGTCATAAAATGTGGAAAAGTATAAAAAGTCTCCTTTAAGAGTAATGAAACCTCATGAACCTAATAACCACAAACTGATATTTTAATGCAGGCTAATGAAAATATGCAAACACATACATAAGAACGTGGATAAACCACATTGGTTCTGATTGGCATGACCACTAAAATAAAGCACCAGGCTTAACTAAGCCTGACTGTTAGCCTGGTCTGGAGCAGGCTAGCTGCACAGAATAAATCGCCATGGTAACTTATGCGCTACCGCTTTCTTGAAACCAAATCATGGCTTAATTCAGCCAGGATAACTGGAAAACCCCAGCCTAATCCTATTTTGAATAGAAGTTATGGTTCCCAGATGACCTTGCATAATGAGTTGCAGATCCCTGACTTTTCCTCTAGCTCCACAGAACATGAGGTTCATGTATGGTTCAGAGTGGAATGTCTTCATCAACTATTGATTGGATTGCCATTAATTTGGTATGGACCTTCATGTACAGCTCTGCATGAATTGCTATGATGGGCAGCTGTGGCTCCGGGGGTGGAGGGTCATCCACTTATCAGAAGGTCCGTTGTTTGATCCTCCATTCTTCATGTTGAAGCGTCCTTGGGCAAGACACTGAACGCAGTTGGCACCTTGTGTATGAATGTGTTGAAAGTGATTTAATGTAAAGCGCTTCAAGTGGTTGGAAAGACTAGAAGGTGTTATACAGACATAACATTTCCGATACCCTAACATTTAATCTGGCCCATGATTAGCTCAGATTTTTTTAATTTGGTAATGTAATGGCAGAAATTATTTTTTCCCATATAAATATATTAGATAAGAGCTGTGAGATTGTTTTAGTGTTTTCCTTATTTGCTGTTTATCTCCTCTCCTTGAATGTTCATTCAAGGTTGGGAGAGGATCTCTGTTCCCCAAAACATAGAAACCTGTGTGTAAATGTTGTAGTACTTCTCTGTCATTCTCTTTTTATTATAATTCTTAACAGACAACGGTTGGTTGTTGCTCAATTACTTAATCCCTTTCCAGTAATGTACAATTTCCGACAGTAAATACTTCTAATGCATTATACAAATCGCCTCAACCTGTCACGTTCTGCCTGTCGACAAGGTTTAAGTTTTCTCTGTGGTATATTTTGATCAGTTCAGTATCTGTCTTTTAGTATGTTGGGTTTTGGTTCTGTCCTGTGTCCAGTAACCTAGTTTATGTCTGTGTTTTGTGTTGCCCTGTTTGCCAGTTGGTTCCATCTCTGTTCCCTACTTCATTCTGTTAGTCAGTTGTTTCCATGTTTCCTGTTTTGACGTTCGGTTCCTGTACTGTATTCTCTGTTTAGCTTGGTGTATTCCCTTGTTCAGTAACTGGTTCTATTTAGCTCACTTTGTATCTGTCTGTCATGTATATAGATTGAGCCCTGTGTCATAGCTCCTAGTTCTGTGTCTCAGTTTATGTCTTGGTGTTTACTTCTGGTCTGTGTTCTTGTGTTATTTTGCCCATGTCTATCGGAGTTCTGTTTTATCTTTGCTTCAGTCTGTGTTCCTTGTTGTAAGTATATTCGTTAGCTGCCTGCTTGTGTCCGTCCCCCCAGTATTCCTCAGCTTGCTTGTCCACTAAATACTTTGAGTTCAGTTAATGTATGGTCTTGTGTTTTGCACCTGTAGTGTCAATTCAATTCAATTCAATTAGCATTATTGGCATGAATGTGTAACCATATTGCCAAAGCATCATACGTACAACAATCAACCCCATACATTTCATTAAACAAGTAATTAAAGCGTAAAGTAATCAAGTGTATGTGTGTTTGTGTTAAAAAAAAATAAAAAAAAAATATTAAAAATAAAAATAAAATAAATAAAAACGGTAAGCATTTTTAAATAAAATATATAAAAAAAATAAAATTAAAAAAATAAATGAAACTGTAAGTGTGTGTGTGTGTGTAATTAATCATAAAATTTAAAAATAATAATTGATTAAAAAATTATAAATTTAAAAAAAGAAATAAGTATCAATGTAAAAACAAAACAATTACTAAAATATCAAATGATCAAAATAATAATAATTTCACACTGTACAATTATTTATCAGTCTGAGGTTCCACTGGTTGTCCTCACTTCATGGCATGAGGAGACATATTTTGCAGCAATTATTTCACATTTGGGCATTTCCCCATTAAATAGGGGAGTTTCTGTGTGTCTGATATGAATTCGAATTCGGTATATTTGGGAAATGTTTTTTTCTTAGTGTTTTATATTTAGGGCATGAGGTTAGAAAGTGCAGTTCTGTCTCTACCTGTCCTCGTAGAGTCCTCTCCTCTGTGGTAGCCAGCTCTGTCTGGGCGACACTTTTCTATGGCCAGGCTGTGTTCACTCAGTCTGGATGTTGTCAACATTTTTCTTAGTTTGGGACATTTTATTGTACTCAGGTAATTTGCCAGTGTGAGTTCTCTTTTTAGGTCAGATAACATTGTAATTTACTTTGTGTTTTGGTCGTTTCTTTCCAGTATTCATATATTTTTCTTTCTGCTTGCAGAAAGCTTGAGTGTCCTCTCTGCCTCGTTAGGCATGTTAGTCTTGTTGAGAAATGCCAAGCAGTATAATTATTTAAATTATACAATGTTTTGTCACAGTGATGTATAAATCTGGGTTGACATGTAACTGTTAAAATAAATTTCCACAGTTAACTTAAACAAATGTGACATAAGATAAATGGTTAAAATAACAATGCCTGACATCACAAATGCATCAGAAGTGCATATATCCAGTATATACGGTGTGTGAAACAAATATTATAAATTATTTATTTAACCCTGGTGCCTTCATGTGTCATTCAGATTCAATTCAATTTTATTTATATAGCGCCAAATCACAACAACAGTTATCTCACAGCGCTTTTCATAAAAGAGCAGGTCTAGACCGTACTCTGTGATGTTATTTACAGAAGCCCACAGTTCCCACCAAGAGCAAGCACTACAGAGGCAAGGAAAAACTTCCTTTAAGAGGCAGAAACCTCGAGCAGACCATGGCTCAGGGTGGTCGGTCATCTGCCTCGACCGTTGGGGTGAAG
>NW_024044093.1:0-12531 GCF_014851395.1 Micropterus salmoides
TAATCAATGCTCGTTACATGATCACGGTACATTTACTGCATTTAGCCGACATGCTACATCGTTTCCTTGTTCAATAGTGAATGAGTGATTTAATTTTATTATGACCTGTTAGAGTACCTTCTGTCTACTGAATCTATTGAAGTGATAAACTTTAACTGTTTAACGGCTCTCATCTCTGGTCCTCATACTTTATGCTCTATACGTTATCCAGCTCCCACAAAGGCAAGTTTCTATGTAGGAAGAAAGACTTCTGTTAGGAACTGAACTGGATCATTTCATCCACGCAGATGTTCTGCTCTGGTTTTTATGTTGACCTGAAGACGAAACAGCTCTGGAGAAAATCAGACACATGTTGTATTAGGGTCATTATCACTATAAAGTGCCTTTGAGACTTCATAATTCCCAAAAGACAAAGCTGAGATTTTCCATTTGACTCTACATACATTTTATGAAGTAGATCTTAGTTTGTTAGAAATGCATGTTGGTCAAGCTCCAGCACTTTTTATAAATTAATTGCAAGCTTACAAAGTATGAACAAAGCATAAAATATGTCCACCCTGTCATCTGTCATATTTGCACTTTCTTTCCTAAATAAACTCTAAACAACAAACGTATGTGGTCAAACCATCAAACAGTAATATTTGGTCTTCATTTGTTCATAAAGAAATAATCCAAGATTTTATACAATTTGAAAATAATTTGTTTATTTCATAAAGGTGGACATGCCACTAACCTTTTTATTATTATTAATTAATAATGGTTTTTGACTTGGGGAGGAAACTAGTGACTACTGAATGATTTGTTTTTTAAAAAGTTATTGTTTTCATTTCATTTTGGGGATGCAATCAGTTCTCTTTGTCGCCGTCTTTGCTCTTCCAAATAACCTAGTTATTGTTCTTTTACATTTTCACAACTGTATGTTTTTAAATAGGTAATTAAATATGTTTACAAGTGCAACATCCTTCCATCTGCAAAACACAGAGCTTCACAATGCTATAAGCAATATATTGAATAATGATAAAAGAAAGATATTTGGTATTAAACATGATATGATGATTGAAAATCAGGATATCTCATTGATATTGAAGATTAATAAACAGAATTGATATTTCGATTGTAAAATACATAATATGGTTAAAGTAAGGAGAATTAGGGTAAAGGTTAGATAACTGCAAAAGGGTCAGCAAGGGAAAATGAAATGGCCAAACAAGGACATCTCTGGCCCAACTGAATTTACAGATGAACAAGCTGTGTGACAGTAGTCACGTAGACAAGAAAAGGGTGGTGGCTGATTTCACAAAGAAACTCAGCTACAGAGTAGGATATATAAAGAGGAGTCAGAGAGAGATCGGGGTTATTCCTCGGCAGACCTCTGAGGCATCGGACTCGGAGCAAGACCATCACCGCACCGGACCAAGAGCCCAAGAGAAGAGACGGGGATTTGAACAGCAAACTAGAGAACACTTCAGAGATTTCTTCAGGGGACTTCAAGAGATCGAGCCACAGACGGTAACCACAACATCCAAACCAACTGAAGAATCATTGGACTCCATGCACGTGCAGAGGGGGGTGCTACGGGGGCTTGAGCACCTGCCCTTTTGCCCTTTGATGCCCAAAGTGCCCTTTTGTCAATGACAAATTTAATTAATTAATTAATTAATTTTTAAATTTGTAAAGGTCCTTTTGTGATTTTTTATTAGTAAAAATAATTTCATAGTAAATAAAATGACCCACATTATGACCTTTCACCTGATGACCTCATCCGTGACGAGCCCTCCCGTTCACACACCGTTAGTGATTCAGCAGCTCTGCCTGCAGGACTCCTGCGATCCCGCCGGTCAGACGGGTTCACCTCAACGTGCATGTTGTGGGTTGTTGGATGTATTTTACAAGAAAGACGCAAAGAGAGCAGCACAGTAGTTGCATATTGCTGCGTGTCGCCAGTAGAAGTAACTTTAGCTGCCGACTAACACTGCGCCCAAAATAACGTTGCTTCTACACACAGATAAACAAAAGTTGCTCTGTTCACTTCATTCTTGCTGTTTGAGGGAGAAAAGTTTCACGGGCGTCGTGAGGTCTGGTATTTTTTATATAATTTGACTAAAAACCTTTCACTTCAACTAGGATTATTACAGTAATTAATAAAAAACGTAGTGTGCCTTAAAATAATTATAACAACTTTGGTAAAACAGGTTTATTACTTATTCCTCTGAATTATAGCCTACTTATCAGCCCGTTTTCAAACGATCACTTAAATCAGAACAGTATTTGAATAGATAGCAAACCTATTATATGAACTAAATAACTGGAAATACATGTAATAATGTCAGTGTCAATATAAAATAAATAATATTCCTGACATCAAAGAAGAAATGGCCCTATTAGATTTCAGAAAAAGGTATGAAATGTTATAAAATGCTGCTCTGTCATGGTTATTATGGGCCAACAGAAAGAACACACACACATATTTTTAGATTTATGATTAGACATATAGTCAATCAAAATACAATCCATATATCTCCGATTAACAATGAAATATATAAAATCATTATCACAATATTGCACACACACACACACACACCTGTCTATAGATCTGTCTCACTCTTACACCTGCCTCGGCTAACTTAGTCCTTTCTCCCAGTACTGTTTCCTTCCCAGATTATTTCCCACACTTTTTTGAACCTGGAATCTTGTTTCCTCTCCCTGCAGCTCTCGGTGTGCAGCCGTCTCTGAGAGCGTCTCCCTCTTATTTTCTCATAGCAGTCAGCCTTGGCAGCGGCTGCAGCTACAGCAGGTCAGTCATAGTGAGCCGGTCCCAAATACTGTCAGCAATCTTTACATCTTGTCATGGTCACATCAGCTAATATATCTCCTATGTTTGTTATATATCTCTAGTCACAGATCACCTCCAGTAGTATCAGCAGCAACCAGAGCAGCAGCAGCAACATCCCCAGCAACCCCTCAACAGCAACTGTTCCCTGTAAGTTATGTCAGTCATTTGTTGATGTATCGATACAAAAGCATCTGTATACACATATAATCAAGGATTACCTAACAATATATGTATATATATTTCTGTATCGATATTTTGAGAACAGCCCCATTTAAATCCTTGTTCCATTTGCCCCTTTTATACTGCATTTAAAGTACAAGTAGTAGACACTGAACTTATTTCTTCACTAAGGTAGTAATTCATTAGGTAAAGTGTGTATAGGTTGCTCTAGCCAACAAAATTAACTTATCCTTGGGGCCTATTTTCCTGGCCACTAAACACAATCCTAGCAACTATACCAAGTGCACTGATCAATGAGAAGAGAGCTGTCGTAACGGGCGTGGCTGGGGATTTGGCTTAGGCTATTCAGTCAGGTGCCATCAGAGTAAGCAGGGTAGGCGTTCGGAAGAAGACAGTGAGAAGCCAGGCGAATCTCTTCGACACCAGCTTAAACAGTCCTCAGTTATACCTACTAGGGTAATACCCAGAGGATCGGACCCTTTACGACGGAGAGCTGGTCCAGTACCTCCTGAACAGGGGTGACTCGGGATCTAACAAACACAATATGATGAAAATTAAGGAATAGAAGTGTAGAAATGTTATGTACTTCCAGCAGTTGTTTAAACCTCCATTGAACAAAGACTACTGGCGATGATGTCACTCAATACACCGGCCTGTTTCTTAAAGAGGCAGTTACCCCACAATGACAGCAATTTCAGGGACACTTACAAAATGTTTAATATTATCATGTAAATTAAACAAATTATTCAAATGGCTTGTATGAACAAACCTGCTAAGGACCATTATTACAAATAAAAACTATTTTAATTTTGTGTAATTAAACCACTTATTACACTCATTGAAGTTAGCAGAGCAGCATGTGGGCCATGCAAAAACCAAAGAAAATGGTATAAAATGAAGGAAACACATTCTGATGTGTGTAAATGTTTGGTCATTTATAATAAAACCTTAAATTATTTTACAATAAGTTCATTCATTCTGAGGACACCAAAGGCACTTTATAGTGATATTGACCCATTAACAACACTTTTAATTCATTAAAACGGTCGATGGAAAGGTTTAAATAGTGAACATGAAGTAGTCGCTTCTTTCATTTTAATTTTGTTTTTTTCTGTTTTTAAACTCGTTTCCACGGTGATGCCGTTTGAAAAGAAAACAACGAGCAGCGCATGCGCACTGTCAGCTCAGCGCACGGAGAGACAAGATGGCGGCAGTAACGTCGACGAGCTCCGGACAGAAAGTTTCTGCTAACTGCGAGCCGGACCCGGACCCGGACCCGGACAGCCGGGAAGTCAGCACCCGGGTGAGTACACGGACTTCTGTACCGGATCGGACCCGGTGTTTTTCCCGAGCTCTGCGGCAGCTAAAGCGGGAACTAGCATAGCAGACTGACTCCGTCCACTTGCGCAGAAGTAGCGTAACGTTACTTCTTTGAGACGCACCGATAAATAATCTGTATTTAACAGCACGTCAACAACATAGGAAACACTTCAGTGTGAGTTGACGCCTTTACCCACGTTTTCCGCCAGTGTTGTGTGTTGCTGTAAAACGTGGTGCCCCCTTTGCTTGGTGACTGGCACCATAGCAGGAGGCGCATGACGCATCAGCAGCTTTAACGTTACCTGGTCCGAGCTTGTAAAATATCCACTGTGATTTCTAACGTCATTTCAAGTTTTGAAGTCTGTGCGAGTGAACACAAGAACAATGTTCTCTGATGGTCACTTGTTTTAAGCTATAAGAAAGGTAATGCCCTGGCGGTGGCAAGCAGCTTTGGTTTGATTACATTAATGTTTTGAGATTGAAGAAATATAAAATACAGTCGTATGCGAAAGTTTAGGCATCCCAGATAATTTCCATGATTTTCAATTATAAATAATCGGGTTTTGGGATCAGCAATTTCATATGGAGCTTTCAAATAACTGAAAAATACAGTAATATGTCAGTAGTGAATTTAGGTTTATTGGATGAACAGAAAATGTGCAATATGCATCAAAAAGAAATTAGACAGGTGCATAAATTTGGGCACCCATGTCATTTTGTTGATTTCAACACCTGTAACTACCTAGCACTGATTAATTGGAACACATAATTGGTTTAGTGAGCTAATTAAGCCCTTAAATTTGTAGACACTTACATCCAATCATGAGTAAAGGTTTTTACGATGGCCATTTGCAAGTTGTTGTTCTCTTTGACTCTCCTCTGAAGAGTGGCAACATGGGAGCCTCAAAACACCTTCAAATGACCTGAAAACAAAGCTTGTTCACATTTTGGTTTAGGGGAACGCTACAAAAAGCTATGGCAGAGATTTAAGCTGTCAGCGTCCACTGTGAGGAACGTAGTGAGGAAATAGAAGACCACAGGCACAGTTCTAGTTAAGGCCAGAAGTGGCAGGCCAAGTAAAATATCAGAGAGGCGAAGGATGGTGAACGGTCAAAACAGCCCAAGGCCTACAACATCATCTTGCTGTAGATGGTGTCACTGTGCATCGTTCAACAATTCAGCGCACCATGGATAAGCTGTACGGGAGGGTGATGCGGAAGAAGCCTTTTCTGCACACGCCACAAACGGGCTCGCTTGAGGTCTGCAAACACACATTTGGACATGCCAGCTCATCATTTTGGAAGAAGGTGCTGTGAACCGATGAAACAAAGATGGAGTTATTCGTTCACAATAAGGGGCGTTATGCATGGCGGCAAAAGAACACCGCGTTCCAAGACAAACACTTGCTACCCACAGTATAATTTGGTGGAGGTTCCATCATGCTTTGGGGCTGTGTGGCCAGTGCCGGTACTGGGAGTCTTGTTAACGTTGTGGGTTACATGGATTCCACTCAATATTGGCAGATACTTGAGAATAATTTAGAGGAATTAGTCACAAAGTTGAAATTACGCCGGGGGTTGATATTTCAACAAGACAACAACCCGAAACACTGCTCAAAATCTACTCTGGCATTTATGCAGAGGAACAAGTACAATGTTCCCCAGACCTGAATATCAATGAAAATCGGTGGGGTGATTTGAAGTGGGCTGTCCATGCTTGGCAAATATCAAACCTAACTGAACTGGAGATGTTTTGCAAGGAGGAATGGTCCAAAATACCTTCATCCAGAATCCAGAAACTCATTAAGGGCTAGAGGAAGGGTCTAGTGGCTGTTATTTCTGCTAAAGGACGCTCAACTAAATATTGAGTTGATATTTCTATTGGGGTGCCCAAATTTATGCACCTGTCTACTTTCATTTCGATGCATATTGTAATCTAATACACCTCATTTCACTACTGAAATATTACTGTGTCTTTCAGTTATTTGATAGCTCAAAATGAAACTCCTGATCCAGATACCCGATTTATTTCTAAATGAAAATCATGGAAATTGTCAGGGGTGTCTAAACTTTTGTGTATGACTGTATTTTATTGCTACTGTGTAAAAGGAACTGCTGGGGAAAAAGCACCTTATTTGTTTAAAGAATTTGCAAACCACATGTTGTTGCATGTTGTGTATATAGCAGTACATTTAAATTAAGTGTGCAATACACTACTTATTATTCATTCACTATTGCGCACAATGCGCTTAATTGCAAGAAAATCATGTGATTAATCGTGATTAAAAATGTTAATCGTTGCCCAGCACTAATAATTTTACTTTATAATATGTTCAGTAACAGTGTTTCCCACAGAATGAACTGTGGCGAGGTTTGGGTGTATGCGATATTGACTAGAACGGAGCTATGTACAGCGTGCTAACCTCGCAACCCAGCTGTTTTGTAAGGTTAACATAGCCATCCTTATTAGCTAGGCTCCTTACATGCGTGGTAATAATTTATTTAAGGTGGGTCTCCAACATTGACAAGCGTGTTGGATTTGTGCAGCAGTGTTCGTGATACTAACCATTCACTACACAAACTTGGCCGCTGTGTTTTCGGGAGAGCGAGAGAACCATGTTTGACTCCAACCTCAAGTTTGACAAAAACAGTCTGTCGCCAAGCGGGGACAACAAAGAATCTACTTGATGCGGAAGCTAAATTTATTTAATGTTACCCAGAGTATCTAATGTAATTTTTTATTATTCGTTTATTGAAAGTCTTTTAAAATTTTCTTTTATCTGCTGGTTTTATGGATGGTCTGAAGGACAAGAATAGCCTCAGCAGCATTGTTAAAATCTGCTCCAAGATCATTGGAGTTCAGCTGACAGACCTGCGCTCCCACTTGAAAAGAAGGCTGGACAGGTCATGAGTCATTCCGACCACGTTCTTAGTCAAGAATTCTGCACTCAGCATCCTCCAAGTAAACACGGCTTGAACAGGATTGAACACAGAGACCAACAGTAAATTAAAAAAAAAAACTTTAATGCCCACCAGTTTTTTTTGTGTGTTTTTTCTTTTTTAAAGTATCGTTTCAGGCGATGTCCGATGTCCATTTTATGAAATATCATGTGGTGCAACCATCAACAAACGACCACTTCGGGACTTTTATGTTGAAATCCATTAGAAGACAGGAAGTTGAATAATATACCAATTTGATAAGGACCCATTGAAACATCAAGTTTTGTTTACATTCTCTGCCTTCAAATTTTGACTAAATTAGAAAATATCGTGGTGCGACCGCTGAAAAGTGGTTTCCATGATGGGCAATTTAGTTTTTGTCCTTTTATATTCAATTTGACTTTTACATATAAAGTGCTTTTATTGTAGTATGATAGGAATAGATTTTTCTGCAATTTGACACACTTTTTCTTACATTTTAGAAACAACGGATTATTTTTAGTCTTTGTACAATATCATGAGAAAAATGGCCAAAATATTTAGAACTTGTAATTTTACTTAACCATTTCACAAACTATGCAAGTAAAGAAAACTGCTTGCCATGGACAGCATGTTAATTTTGACCCCGCAGCAAGAGCGGAGCAAGAATTGTTGCGTCTTAAAGAAAATTTTAAATGAAAACTATATGAAGCAACATGTTGCTCTTGTGCGTGTTTCCATTTCTTAGGAGGAAATGCATTTTTTTGTGAACATGTTGGCGTAGCAGCCCATCTTCACTTGATTTATTATATTTTAACGACCTCTATTGGCTGTGTCAAACCCAGGACTTTTACAAAGGACAACCGTGTTCGATTTCCCTGATCGATGATCACAGACACGTGACTGTCAGGTCAAATTAAACAACATGTAAACATAAATCAAGTAAATTTAGAGTTATTTTGAGTTTGAAGCCAACTTTAATCCTAACAAAATGTAGCAAAGCATTTTTTTCAATGGAAATGGTGGAGCCTTGAACATCCTGTTGCGTACGGCCAGCCACTGGACTTCACTGTCTTTTAAATGTGGCTGCTGATTGGGTAACACCTCTGACATATTGTCAAGTTCTATGTTTGTTCAAAACAAAAATGTAAATGTGTACTGCACAACATAAATGTTTGTAATGAGAGTTCCATCAAAAAAAGTTTATGAAATGTTTGTTCATGAAAATTCCTTTAAATGTTACTGATATCTGGTTTAATATATTTTTGGTTTAGAAGTTTTTGTTCCACTCATCATGTGGTGCGACCAATAATAACAATTACTGTATTAAATTAAAAATAAAATATTGCATTCCTGTGACTAAAATATTAATTACTTATTCAATATGTTTAAGTGAATGGTATTTTTAAACATTTTAATCAGTTTTGCGCAATTTACATCGAAAATTAACGATCCAAGAGGTTAAATAGCTGAGTTTCCTTACCTCTCAGTCAGAACTGAATAAGTCCCTTGGATGAGGGACGAAACGTCTTCTAGTTTCTTCTACCAAGTCCAGTTGCCCTTGACCTCAACCTTCATTGGATAATTATGACCTGGATGACTGAGAACCTTCACAGATAACGTCACAGTAGTTTGGAGCTAACTTAACCCTCACCGTATTACACCGTGACGGCACAGCCGCTCGCTCTGCTGCAGCTGTGTGTGTGTATGTAGGAGCTGACAGACTGCAGCCTGATGATTTTCTTTTCTTGCGTTTCAAATTAAATCAGATTTGACGCTCGAGACAAAACGTTACATCATTGGACCCACAAGTCTCGATAGCAGTATCGATAAGCTCGAACCCTATTGATTTTTGGGTTTGAGAAACTTTGGAACCGGGTCTCGATCCCCATCCCTACTTGCGGGGATCTTTCAGTTCAGTTTATTGATAGGCTATTTTATTAACTTTCTAATTTTCCGTTGTTTACTTTCAACCAAAAAATACCTTTAAATGCATTTCCTACAACTTATTTGGTCACTAAACTATTTCACTCCTCTCTCATTCACATATAAAAAAACTCCCAAGCTGTAGTCTTACTTGTCCATAACAGTAAGAATAATAATAGCCTACCAATCAACCACTATATGGCTACAACAGGTCAGTTCAGTTGGTATCAATTTAATTGGTATCAGTATCACTTTAAGGGTTCTGGTTTTGGTACTGGTATTGTAAAATTTTGAGTGAGTGTACAGCTCGTATAACAATGTAAATTTGCTGTCCCCTTAAAATAGATCGCACGACGACGATTGTCTAAACCCCTGGCAACAACAATGAGTACACCCCTATGTGAAAATATCCAAATTGGTACCAAAGTGTCTATTTTTTATGAGGCCTCTATTATTTGCCAGCACTGCCTTAATTTCTTGGAGCTTCACAGATTGCCACTGGAGTCCTTTTCCACTCCTCCTGTTGTACAAGCTGTACACTCACTACTTTACATTGCACCATGACATCTCAATCACTCTTCTCTCTGTCTGTTATAGGAACGGAGAGGAAGAGATGGACTCAAACGTCACTGCTGTCAGCACTGTGAAAAATCCTTCACAACATCGAAGAATTTAAAAATGCATCAGCGTGTTCACACTAGAGAGAAACCATACAGTTGTGAACAGTGTGGAAAAGCTTTCACTACATCAAATGAACTTAAAATTCACCAACGTGTTCACACAGGAGAGAGACTGCATAGCTGTGGCCAGTGTGGGAAAGCTTTCGCTCTATCAGGTGACCTACAAAAGCACCGTCGCATCCACACTGGAGAGAAACCATACTGGTGTGAACAGTGTGGGAAAACTTTCATTTCATCAACTAAACTACAAAGTCACTGTCGTGTTCACACTGGGGAGAACCATACAGCTGTGGCCAATGTGGGAAAGCGTTCACTCAGTCTAGTAGTCTAAAATGTCACCAACGTATTCACACTGGAGAGACACCATACAGTTGTGACCAATGTGAGAAAGCTTTCACTTCATCAGGTAGTCTAAAATACCACCAACGTGTTCACACAGGAGAGAGACCGCATAGCTGTGGCCAGTGTGGGAAAACTTTCGCTAGATCAAGTGGGTTAAAAACCCATCTACTTGTTCACACTAGAGAGAGACCATACAGCTGTGACCAGTGTGGGAAAGCTTTTCCCCATTTGGGTACTCTAAAAAAAACCAACGTGTTCACACTGGAGTGAAACCATACTGGTGTGAACAGTGTGGGAAAACTTTCACTGGATCGAGTGCACTAAAAATGCATCAGCGTGTTCACACTAGAGAGAAATCGTACAGTTGTGACCAGTGTGGAAAAGCTTTCACTACATCATATGAACTTAAAATTCACCGTCGTGTTCACACTGGAGAGAAACCATACTGGTGTGAACAGTGTGGGAAAACTTTCACTGGATCGAGTGCACTAAAAATGCATCAGCGTGTTCACACTAGAGAGAAATCGTACAGCTGTGACCTGTGTGGGAAAGCATTCGCTCTATCGGGTGACCTACAAAAGCACCGTCGTATCCACACTGGAGAGAAACCATACTGGTGTGAACAGTGTGGGAAAACTTTCATTTCATCAGCTAAACTACAAAGTCACTGTCGTGTTCACACTGGGGAGAAACCGTACAGCTGTGGCCAATGTGGGAAAGCTTTCACTCAGTCAGGTAGTCTAAAATGCCACCAACGTATTCACACTGGAGAGACACCGTACAGCTGTGACCAATGTGAGAAAGCTTTCACTTCATCAGGTAGTCTAAAATACCACCAACGTATTCACACTGGAGAGAAACCGTACAGCTGTGACCAATGTGAGAAAGCTTTCACTACATCAAGTAGTCTAAAATACCACCAACATGTTCACACTGGAGGGAAACCACACAGCTGTGACCAGTGTGGGAAAGGTTTCATTATATCAGGTGAACTAAACATTCACCGTCGTGTTCACACTGGAGAGAGACCATACTGGTGTGAACAGTGTGGAAAAACATTTATTCACAGTAAATCCCTTAATTTCCATCAACGCAGTCACACTGCATTGTTATGAATAGTTTTCAAAGCCAAGCTAGCTGGTTCCTCCTGCCTCCTCCTAATGCCCTGATAGCTGTGGTGTGTTATATTCTGAGCTTTTCTACAAACTGAGAGATAGACAATAGTGACTTTAAATTCTGAGCAGCATGTATGTTACTGTGGTTACAACTACATACTGGCCTTCTGTAATCTAACACTATGTAGCCATGAGTTCACACCACCCAGAAGTGGTCCAGAGTCGGGCTGTTTTTTTTCTACTGATACTGTCTGTTTCAATGATTTTCACTTCACTTCAAATTAACTTTTACTATGATTTCATAAACTATTGTCAAAGAATAATATTTTTATTCACCTAGTAGTCTAGCTGTAAATCCACTTATCTACTTTCATACCTGTTTAAAAAGTACTCCTAACTAAAGGTTTAGTCGCTATTCCTCTAGAACTGCAAGGAAGATTAGTAGTGTTGAATTTATGCTTCTGATAGTTCAGTAGTTAAGAGGCTTATGTTGGTGCATCATTTTAATACTCACGTTCTGTAGGTGTAGGAGGTGATGTTTGTAGCTCGCTAGAGTTTTTCACCTGTGTGTAGAAAGAATGAATGCTCAAGTTCATCATGCACCACATAGTTTAGATACACTTACCTGTGATGATTAACATCCTCATGTTTTCTTGTGACATTCTGAGCATTGAGTCAGTGATGGAAAAGTGTCTGCTGCTCCGTTATGTTTCTTCTAAGTTTAACCAGACAATTGTATGTACCCAGTGTGATGAGAGAGATTTCTAATATTGTTCCCATGCTCATGCTGTAACTGACTGAAGGAAGAGTGAAGTTAGTTACTGTGATTCTTTGCTTGTATTAAAGTAGTTCTGTTTCTGCTGTTGATGTCAAGATGCCAGTGCCTACTGATGATTTGTTATTCCAGACTGATGACTAAATGTTGAACTGTAACAATAGATACTGCTGGAACCTATCAAATAATCTTTGTAATAGTGTTGCCAGAACTTCACATAAAAAAATACTGTTACATTGTATAACACATTACCGTCTGCTCATTTGGCAAATTTAAGTTTCTTAGTTGGTAACTGTTTACTTGAAGTCGTTTGCTTTCATAAATAACTGTACAATAAACCTATTTACAGTAACACACACACACGTGTGTATATATATATACATATATACACATATATATATATATATACATACACATACACATATATACACATATATACACA
>NW_024044094.1:0-11933 GCF_014851395.1 Micropterus salmoides
TTTTTTTTTTTTTTTTTTTTCTGCAAAGTAGGCCCAAATGACATGGCCTAAACATACTCGAAAACTCACCAAAATTTGCAAACATGTCAGAACCGGTGAAAAATTTCGTATTCTACAAGTTTCGCACATGGCGTGGCAAATGACTCGCTAGCGCCACCTAGAAAATGGAAATGATTAGCCCCTCGTTCACGTTCAACCTACATGTACGAAATTTTCTGGGGACATGTATCGTATCAAGACGCACAAAAAAGCCTCAAGAACCCATAGCCTAAAGTCAACAGGAAGTCGGCCATTTTGAATTTTATGGCCATTTTTGGATGATTTACACTTCGTACTTTAACGAACTCCTCCTAGGGATTTAGTCGGATCGACGTCAAATTTCTGCTGTGCCTTCTAAAGGCATTGACGATGAAAAGTTGTGCTATTTGCGCGTTTTCGTCAATGGGCGTGTCCGTGGCGTCGATGATTCGCAATGAAACAGGAAGTTGTTGTAACTTCAGTGTACATGCTCACATCTGGACCAAACTGTACATGTAGGATGAGAGTCCCGCCCTGAACACATGTACATGCCGACATTCACCCACAGTCATAGCGCCACCTGCTGGCAACAGAAAGTGACCTTTAACGAAGCAGCCCCCGCCGCACGTTTCACCTACGTGCACGAATTTTCTGTGGTACGTGTATCTTGTCCAGACGCACAAAAAAGTCTCTTGGAGCCATAGCCTAAACCCAGGAAGTCGGCCATTTTGAATTTTACGTCAAATTTTGGATGATTTACACACTTCGTACTTTAACGAACTCCTCCTAGGGATTTAGTCCGACCGACCTCAAATTTGTGCTGTGCCTTCTAAAGGCATTGAAGATGAAAAGTTGTGCTATTTGCAAGTTTTCGTCAATGGGCGTGTCCGTGGCGTGGCGTCAAAGATCAGCTCTTCGCCATGACACGGAAGTTGTCGTAACTTCAGTGTACATGCTCACATCTGGACCAAACTGTACATGTAGGATGAGTCCCGCCCTGAACACATGTACATGCTGACATTCACCCACAGTCATAGCGCCACCTGCTGGCAACAGGAAGTGACTTTTAACGAAGCAGCCCCCGCCGCACGTTTCCTACGTGCACGAATTTTCTGTGGTACGTGTATCTTGTCCAGACGCACAAAAAAGCTCTTGGAGCCATAGCCTAAACCCAACAGGAAGTCGGCCATTTTGAATTTTACGTCAAATTTTGGATGATTTACACACTTCGTACTTTAACGAACTCCTCCTAGGGATTTAGTCCGACCGACCTCAAATTTGTGCTGTGCCTTCTAAAGGCATTGAAGATGAAAAGTTGTGCTATTTGCAAGTTTTCGTCAATGGGTGTCCGTGGCGTGGCGTCAAAGATCAACTCTTCGCCATGACACGGAAGTTGTCGTAACTTCAGTGTACATGCTCACATCTGGACCAAACTGTACATGTAGGATGAGAGTCCCGCCCTGAACACATGTACATGCTGACATTCACAGACAGTCATAGCGCCACCTGCTGGCAACAGGAAGTGACTTTTAACGAAGCAGCCCCCGCCGCACGTTTTACCTACGTGCACGAATTTTCTGTGGTACGTGTATCTTGTCCAGACGCACAAAAAAGCCTCTTGGAGCGATGCCCTAAAATCAACAGGAAGTCGGCCATTTTGAATTTTACGTCAAATTTTGGATGATTTACACACTTCGTACTTTAACGAACTCCTCCTAGGGATTTAGTCCGACCGACTTCAAATTTGTGCTGTGCCTTCTAAAGGCATTGAAGATGAAAAGTTGTGCTATTTGCGAGTTTTCGTCAATGGGTGTGTCCGTGGCGTGGCGTCAGAGATCAAGTCTTCGCCATGACACAGGAAGTTGTTGTAACTTCAGTGTACATGCTCACATCTGAACCAAACTTTACGTGCTTGATAACTCTCCCACCCCGTATGGAGGACCGATCCTGACACAGTCAGAAATAAATACAGAAATAAATAAATGCTCAATAAATAAAGCATCCAATTAAATACACAAAAAAATAAAGTAAATAAATAAATGTAGGTAGTAATTAAATTATACAAGGAGACATAAATGTATATATTTTAATTAGTGCCTTTACTTATTCACCTTTGTTATAATTACCTTATTTGTTTATTCAACTTTATTTATTACAATTTTTTTAATGTATTTATTTATGTGTGTGTTTTAATATTTTTGTCTGTTTTATTCTTCCTTTGTATTTATTTACCTTATTTATTTTCACCCATGGTATTTATTTCTGCCTGTCTTTTTTAAATTTTGTATGCATTTCTGCCTCATTATGCAAATGAGGAGGGGCTGTGTCTCAAGGGGTCATCTTCTCTGCTATTGGTGGACCAGTCAGACAGGAGAGCTCCTACTCTGCCTGCAGACATCAACGATCTTGCCCCTCACACAGTCAGATGGCTTCCTTCAGTGCGCTGAGGTGTTTAACAACTCTGAAGACAATACTACCAGCAATGTCTTCCTTCTCTTTTCACGTAGACGCTCCGACAGACAGTGCTTTCAGTTTGCTGCATGCATGGACACAGAACTGCGGTATAGGGAGAAGCACACGGTCAGCTGGCTGCAGCTAAATCTGGAGTGCACTCGTATTCAATTCTGTATGGTAAATTCAGTTTTAACGGAGCAGAGCGAGCTGACAGGCAGAGTTAGAGACTTTTTCTGTCCGTTTCTCTCTTTACAAAGACGCATGTTGCAGTCAGAGTCTTCTCTGAGAGCGAGCAGACATGCACACCACATACAACACAATTTATCAAATTACACAACGGATATACAGTATGAAAATAAGATTGATTGGATTATACTCACAGGAAGTATAAACCTGTTACATGCGTAACACAGTAATGTCAGGGAAATTACTTTACTTAGATTTAAGTACTGCAGTTGTACATTTGAAATACCTTCCTACCTTTCTGATAGGAAGCCTTCTTGAGGTGGTATAAAACATTTCTTCTTATATTCTGATTTGAGTTGTGGACAACTATGACCACATGAATTAAAAAATTAAACATTTCACTGCCCAAGTCAGCTATAACACAAGTCTTGTTCATCAGACTACATGCTGTGGACAGATTTTGTCCCAGGATTTATTATGCATTTCTTCTTCTTCGTTGCATGATTTAGAATAATAAGGTGAGAAATGGGTCTATTCTGAGTTCATCCTGCACTGCAGCAGCTAATAAAGTCCATTTAATCCCAAAAACGCTTTTCTTTTAGGCAGGCTGGAGCAGAAAACAACTCACCTTTCTCAAGTTGTACAGTAATGTCACATGTGTATGAAGGTGGATCAAACAAGCTAATCTTAAATGTCAAAGTAAGAGGAGCCTAGTAGGCCTATTTATTTTCATTCATTACACAATATGAATAAGCTATGCAGACAGTTGTAAAGAAAGAACATCTTTTTCTTCTGTTCTCTACTTGTTATAGTTACACAGTATTAGGGTGTGGGCTGTATTAAAAGTATCCACTGTTCCCATGCTCTAACACACAGTAACGATGAAATGTGTGCTGTTCTCACATTCTTCCTCTGTATGTACACATAAACAACAAGGCAGGGAAATATAAAGGAATTTATTTTATTGTTTGGGTACATTATTGTTCAGTGTACATGCTCACATCTGAAACAAACTTTACGTGCTTGATAACTCTCCCACCCCGCAGACATCTACACGTCAATACCGATTTATATTCATAGCGGCAAGTGCTATGTAGCTCCACACAGGGGACACAGGAAGTGACATATACACCTTCATGCGGCGTCGGAACCGCGTAGGAAAATTCACAGCCGCACCGGCAGAGCTCCAGAATTGCAACTCGGCCGGCTCACACGCGGACGCGCTTACAAGTGCGAGGGCCCGCCCAACGCTGCTTGCAGCTTTAATTTTTTTGTGTATTTTAATTGGATGCTTTATTTTATTTATTAGCATTATTTATTTCGTATTTATTTCTGACTGTGTCAGGATCGGTCCTCCATAACGGGTGGGAGAGTTATCAAGCACGTAAAGTTTGGTTCAGATGTGAGCATGTACACTGAAGTTACAACAACTTCCTGTGTCATGGCGAAGACTTGATCTCTGACGCCACGCCACGGACACACCCATTGACGAAAACTCGCAAATAGCACAACTTTCATCTTCAATGCCTTTAGAAGGCACAGCACAAATTTGAAGTCGGTCGGACTAATCCCTAGGAGGAGTTCGTTAAAGTACGAAGTGTGTAAATCATCCAAAATTTGACGTAAAATTCAAAATGGCCTACTTCCTGTTGATTTTAGGGCATCGCTCCAAGAGGCTTTTTTGTGCGTCTGGACAAGATACACGTACCACAGAAAATTCGTGCCGTAGGTAAAACGTGCGGCGGGGGCTGCTTCGTTAAAAGTCACTTCCTGTTGCCAGCAGGTGGCGCTATGACTGTCTGTGAATGTCAGCATGTACATGTGTTCAGGGCGGGACTCTCATCCTACATGTACAGTTTGGTCCAGATGTGAGCATGTACACTGAAGTTACGACAACTTCCGTGTCATGGCGAAGAGTGATCTTTGACGCCACGCCACGGACACGCCCATTGACGAAAACTTGCAAATAGCACAACTTTTCATCTTCAATGCCTTTAGAAGGCACAGCACAAATTTGAGGTCGGTCGGACTAAATCCCTAGGAGAGTTCGTTAAAGTACGAAGTGTGTAAATCATCCAAAATTTGACGTAAAATTCAAAATGGCCGACTTCCTGTTGATTTTAGGGCATCGCTCCAAGAGGCTTTTTTGTGCGTCTGGACAAGATACACGTACCACAGAAAATTGTGCACGTAGGTAAACGTGCGGCGGGGGCTGCTTCGTTAAAAGTCACTTCCTGTTGCCAGCAGGTGGCGCTATGACTGTCTGTGAATGTCAGCATGTACATGTGTTCAGGGCGGGACTCTCATCCTACATGTACAGTTTGGTCCAGATGTGAGCATGTACACTGAAGTTACGACAACTTCCGTGTCATGGCGAAGACTTGATCTTTGACGCCACGCCACGGACACGCCATTGACGAAAACTTGCAAATAGCACAACTTTTCATCTTCAATGCCTTTAGAAGGCACAGCACAAATTTGAGGTCGGTCGGACTAAATCCCTAGGAGGAGTTCGTTAAAGTACGAAGTGTGTAAATCATCCAAAATTTGACGTAAAATTCAAAATGGCCGACTTCCTGTTGGTTTAGGCTATGGCTCCAAGAGACTTTTTTGTGCGTCTGGACAAGATACACGTACCACAGAAAATTCGTGCACGTAGGTGAAACGTGCGGCGGGGCTGCTTCGTTAAAAGTCACTTCCTGTTGCCAGCAGGTGGCGCTATGACTGTGGGTGAATGTCAGCATGTACATGTGTTCAGGGCGGGACTCTCATCCTACATGTACAGTTTGGTCCAGATGTGAGCATGTACACTGAAGTTACGACAACTTCCGTGTCATGGCGAAGAGCTGATCTTTGACGCCACGCCACGGACACCCCATTGACGAAAACTTGCAAATAGCACAACTTTTCATCTTCAATGCCTTTAGAAGGCACAGCACAAATTTGAGGTCGGTCGGACTAAATCCCTAGGAGGAGTTCGTTAAAGTACGAAGTGTGTAAATCATCCAAAATTTGACGTAAAATTCAAAATGGCCGACTTCCTGTTGGGTTTAGGCTATGGCTCCAAGAGACTTTTTTGTGCGTCTGGACAAGATACACGTACCACAGAAAATTCGTGCACGTAGGTGAAACGTGCGGCGGGGGCTGCTTCGTTAAAGGTCACTTTCTGTTGCCAGCAGGTGGCGCTATGACTGTGGGTGAATGTCGGCATGTACATGTGTTCAGGGCGGGACTCTCATCCTACATGTACAGTTTGGTCCAGATGTGAGCATGTACACTGAAGTTACAACAACTTCCTGTTTCATTGCGAATCATCGACGCCACGGACACGCCCATTGACGAAAACGCGCAAATAGCACAACTTTTCATCGTCAATGCCTTTAGAAGGCACAGCAGAAATTTGACGTCGATCCGACTAAATCCCTAGGAGGAGTTCGTTAAAGTACGAAGTGGTAAATCATCCAAAAATGGCCATAAAATTCAAAATGGCCGACTTCCTGTTGACTTTAGGCTATGGGTTCTTGAGGCTTTTTTGTGCGTCTTGATACGATACATGTCCCCAGAAAATTTCGTACATGTAGGTTGAACGTGAACGAGGGGCTAATCATTTCCAATTTTCTAGGTGGCGCTAGCGAGTCATTTTGCCACGCCCATGTGCGAAACTTGTAGAATACGAAATTTTTCACCGGTTCTGACATGTTTGCAAATTTTGGTGAGTTTTCGAGTATGTTTAGGCCATGTCATTTGGGCCTACTTTGCAGAAAAAAAAAAAAAAAAAAAAAAAAAAAAATCCGAGCAATTCAATGGGACCTCGCACGGTCGTGCTCGGCCCTAATATAAAAATTACTAGCTGCAAGCAGCGTTGGGCGGGCCCTCGCACTGTACGCGTCCGCGCGTGAGCCGGCCGAGTTGCACATTCTGGAGCTCTGCCGGTCGCGGCTGTGAATTTCCTACGCTTTCCGACCCGCATGAAGGTGTCTATATGTCACTTCCTGTGTCCCCTATGTGGAGCTACATAGCACTTGCCGCTATGAATATAAATCGGTATTGCGTGTAGAGTCTGCGGGGGGAGAGTTATCAAGCACGTAAAGTTTGTTTCAGATGTGACATGTACACTGAACAATAATGTACCCAAACAATAAAATAAATTCCTTTTATATTTCCCTGCCTTGTTGTTTATGTGTACATACAGAGGAAGAATGTGAGAACAGCACACATTTCATCGTTACTGTGTGTTAGAGCATGGGAGAACAGTGGATACTTTTAATACAGCCCACCCCCTAATACTGTGTAACTATAACAAGTAGAGAACAGAAGAAAGATGTTCTTTCTTTACAACTGTCTGCATAGCTTATTCATATTGTGTAATGAATGAAAATAAATAGGCCTACTAGGCTCCTCTCTACTTTGACATTTAAGATTAGCTGTTTGATCCACCTTCATACACATGTGACATTACTGTACAACTTGAGAAAGGTGAGTTGTTTTCTGCTCCAGCCTGCCTAAAAGAAAAGCGTTTTTGGGATTAAATGGACTTTATTAGCTGCTGCAGTGCAGGATGAACTCAGAACAGACCCATTTCTCACCTTATTATTCTAAATCATGCAACGAAGAAGAAATGCATAATAATCCTGGACAAAATCTGTCCACAGCATGTAGTCTGATGAACAACTTGTGTTATAGCTGACTTGGGCAGTGAAATGTTTAATTTTTTTAATTCATGTGGTCATAGTTGTCCACAACTCAAATCAGAATATAGAAGAAATGTTTTATACCACCTCAAGAAGGCTTCCTATCAGAAAGTAGGAAGGTATTTCAAATGTACAACTGCAGTACTTAAATCTAAGTAAAGTAATTTCCCTGACATTACGTGTTACGCTAACAGGTTTTATACTTCCTGTGAGTATAATCCAATCAATCTTATTTTCATACTGTATATCCGTTGTGTAATTTGATAAATTGTGTTGTATGTGGCTCGCATCGTACTAGACTTCAGAAACTCTGACTGCAACATGCGTCTTTGTAAAGAGAGAAACGGACAGAAAAAGTCTCTAACTCTGCCTGTCAGCTCGCTCTGCTCCGTTAAAACTGAATTTACCATACAGAATTGAATACGAGTGCACTCCAGATTTAGCTGCAGCCAGCTGACCGTGTGCTTCTCCCTATACCGCAGTTCTGTGTCCATGCATGCAGCAAACTGAAAGCACTGTCTGTCGGAGCGTCTACGTGAAAAGAGAAGGAAGACATTGCTGGTAGTATTGTCTTCAGAGTTGTTAAACACCTCAGCGCACTGAAGGAAGCCATCTGACTGTGTGAGGGGCAAGATCGTTGATGTCTGCAGGCAGAGTAGCTCTCCTGTCTGACTGGTCCACCAATAGCAGAGAAGATGACCCCTTGAGACACAGCCCCTCCTCATTTGCATAATGCAGAAATGCATACAAAATTTAAAAAACAGGCAGAAATAAATACCATGGGTGAAAATAAATAAGGTAAATAAATACAAAGGAAGAATAAAACAGACAAAAAATTAAAACACCACATAAATAAATACATTAAAAAAATTAGTAATAAATAAAGTTGAATAACAAATAAGGTAATTATAACAAAGGTGAATAAGTAAAGGCACTAATTAAAATATATACATTTATGTCTCCTTGTATAATTTAATTACTACCTACATTTATTTATTTACTTTATTTTTTGTGTATTTTGGATGCTTATTTATTTATTGAGCATTTATTTATTTCTGTATTTATTTCTGACTGTGTCAGGATCGGTCCTCCATAGCGGGGTGGGAGAGTTATCAAGCACGTAAAGTTTGGTTCAGATGTGAGCATGTACACTGAAGTTACAACAACTTCCTGTGTCATGGCGAAGACTTGATCTCTGACCCACGCCACGGACACACCCATTGACGAAAACTCGCAAATAGCACAACTTTTCATCTTCAATGCCTTTAGAAGGCACAGCACAATTTGAAGTCGGTCGGACTAAATCCCTAGGAGGAGTTCGTTAAAGTACGAAGTGTGTAAATCATCCAAAATTTGACGTAAAATTCAAATGGCCGACTTCCTGTTGATTTTAGGGCATCGCTCCAAGAGGCTTTTTTGTGCGTCTGGACAAGATACACGTACCACAGAAAATTCGTGCACGTAGGTGAAACGTGCGGCGGGGGCTGCTTCGTTAAAAGTCACTTCCTGTTGCCAGCAGGTGGCGCTATGACTGTGGGTGAATGTCAGCATGTACATGTGTTCAGGGCGGGACTCTCATCCTACATGTACAGTTTGGTCCAGATGTGAGCATGTACACTGAAGTTACGACAACTTCCGTGTCATGGCGAAGAGCTGATCTTTGACGCCACGCCACGGACACGCCCATTGACGAAAACTTGCAAATAGCACAACTTTTCATCTTCAATGCCTTTAGAAGGCACAGCACAAATTTGAGGTCGGTCGGACTAAATCCCTAGGAGGAGTTCGTTAAAGTACGAAGTGTGTAAATCATCCAAAATTTGACGTAAAATTCAAAATGGCCGACTTCCTGTTGATTTTAGGGCATCGCTCCAAGAGGCTTTTTTGTGCGTCTGGACAAGATACACGTACCACAGAAAATTCGTGCACGTAGGTGAAACGTGCGGCGGGGGCTGCTTCGTTAAAAGTCACTTCCTGTTGCCAGCAGGTGGCGCTATGACTGTGGGTGAATCAGCATGTACATGTGTTCAGGGGGACTCATCCTACATGTACAGTTTGGTCCAGATGTGAGCATGTACACTGAAGCTTACACTTCCGTGTCATGGCGAAGAGTTGATCTTTGACGCCACGCCACGGACACGCCCATTGACGAAAACTTGCAAATAGCACAACTTTTCATCTTCAATGCCTTTAGAAGGCACAGCAAAATTTGAGGTCGGTCGGACTAAATCCCTAGGAGGAGTTCGTTAAAGTACGAAGTGTGTAAATCATCCAAAATTTGACGTAAAATTCAAAATGGCCGACTTCCTGTTGGGTTTAGGCTATGGCTCCAAGAGACTTTTTTGTGCGTCTGGACAAGATACACGTACCACAGAAAATTCGTGCACGTAGGTGAAACGTGCGGCGGGGGCTGCTTCGTTAAAGGTCACTTTCTGTTGCCAGCAGGTGGCGCTATGACTGTGGGTGAATGTCGGCATGTACAGTGTTCAGGGCGGGACTCTCATCCTACATGTACAGTTTGGTCCAGATGTGAGCATGTACACTGAAGTTACAACAACTTCCTGTTTCATGCGAATCATCGACGCCACGGACACCCCATTGACGAAAACGCGCAAATAGCACAACTTTTCATCGTCAATGCCTTTAGAAGGCACAGCAGAAATTTGACGTCGATCCGACTAAATCCCTAGGAGGAGTTCGTTAAAGTACGAAGTGTGTAAATCATCCAAAATGGCCGTAAAATTCAAAATGGCCGACTTCCTGTTGACTTTAGGCTATGGGTTCTTGAGGCTTTTTTGTGCGTCTTGATACGATACATGTCCCCAGAAAATTTCGTACATGTAGGTTGAACGTGAACGAGGGGCTAATCATTTCCAATTTTCTAGGTGGCGCTAGCGAGTCATTTTGCCACGCCCATGTGCGAAACTTGTAGAATACGAAATTTTTCACCGGTTCTGACATGTTTGCAAATTTTGGTGAGTTTTCGAGTATGTTTAGGCCATGTCATTTGGGCCTACTTTGCAGAAAAAAAAAAAAATAAAAAAATATAATTAAGCTGCAAGCAGCGTTGGGCGGGCCCTCGCACTTGTAAGCGCGTCCGCGCGTGAGCCGGCCGAGTTGCCATTCTGGCTCTGCCGGTGCGGCTGTGAATTTCCTACGCGTTTCCGACGCCGCATGAATGTGCTATATGTCACTTCCTGTGTCCCCTATGTGGAGCTACATAGCACTTGCCGCTATGAATATAAATCGGTATTGACGTGTAGATGTCTGCGGGGTGGAGAGTTATCAAGCACGTAAAGTTTGTTTCAGATGTGAATGTACACTGAACAATAATGTACCCAAACAATAAAATAAATTCCTTTTATATTTCCCTGCCTTGTTGTTTATGTGTACATACAGAGGAAGAATGTGAGAACAGCACACATTATCGTTACTGTGTGTTAGAGCATGGGAGAACAGTGGATACTTTTAATACAGCCCACACCCCTAATACTGTGTAACTATAACAAGTAGAGAACAGAAGAAAAAGATGTTCTTTCTTTACAACTGTCTGCATAGCTTATTCATATTGTGTAATGAATGAAAATAATAGGCCTACTAGGCCCTCCTACTTTGACATTTAAGATTAGCTTGTTTGATCCACCTTCATACACATGTGACATTACTGTACAACTTGAGAAAGGTGAGTTGTTTTCTGCTCCAGCCTGCCTAAAAGAAAAGCGTTTTGGGATTAAATGGACTTTATTAGCTGCTGCAGTGCAGGATGAACTCAGAATAGACCCATTTCTCACCTTATTATTCTAAATCATCAACGAAGAAGAAAAATGCATAATAAATCCTGGGACAAATCTGTCCACAAATACTGTACAGCATGGTCTGATGAACAAGACTTGTGTTATAGCTGACTTGGGCAGTGAAATGTTTTTTTTTTAATTCATGTGGTCATAGTTGTCCACAACTCAAATCAGAATATAAAAAATGTTTTATACCACCTCAAGAAGGCTTCCTATCAGAAGGTAGGAAGGTATTTCAATGTACAACTGCAGTACTTAAATCTAAGTAAAATTTCCCTGACATTTTGTGTTACTTTACTTTTAATAGACCATGTAAGGTTTTACTTCCTGGAGTATAATCCAATCAATCTTATTTTCATACTGTATATCCGTTGTGTAATTTGATAAATTGTGTTGTATGTGTTCGCATCTCAGAGACAGACTCTGACTGCAACATGCGTCTTTGTAAAGAGAGAAACGGACAGAAAAGTCTCTAACTCTGCCTGTCAGCTCGCTCTGCTCCGTTAAACTGAATTTACCATACAGAATTGAATACGAGTGCACTCCAGATTTAGCTGCAGCCAGCTGACCGTGTGCTTCTCCCTATACCGCAGTCTGTGTCCATGCATGCAGCAAACTGAAAGCACTGTCTGTCGGTGCTTCTACGTGAAAAGAGAAGGAAGACATTGCTGTAGTATTTGTCCTTCAGAGTTGTTAAACCCTCAGCCACTGAAGGAAGCCATCTGACTGTGTGAGGGGCAAGATCGTTGATGTCTGCAGGCAGAGTAGGAGCTCTCCTTCTGACTGGTCC
>NW_024044095.1:0-6000 GCF_014851395.1 Micropterus salmoides
ATGATAATGAATCTGGTTTATATTGCAGGTGACCGTCAGGTCGTCATTACTGTGATCGTCTGTGTAGCTGTGCTGCTGCTGTTTGTGCTGATTTTGATCTACAAACGTAAGAGTTATTACCATTTTCCAGAAGAAACACACACTCCTTCACAACAGCTCCACCCTGTGTGTAAATGAGGATTAAAAAGGCCAAAGAAGACACTGGATACCGTTTGTAGAGACTGTGCATCACTTCTTTTTCATGTCTTGAAGTTGATGAACACAATGTTTTTATACAAAGAAAGTAATAACTTCACTTATTTGCCAAACTTATAAGAGGGAACAAATTCTTTGTAAAACAGCATTTCACAATGTATATACATTTTCCCCTAACTCAACAACTTACTTGCTTATGTGATTCTTTTTTAAGGAGTCTGGTGCATTTAACCCTGCACCTGAAATTACTCACGCCCAGTTTAGGAGGACAGAGATCCAATCTCAATGAGGATAACCAGAACCAACACATTCTCACTCCCCACTCATCACATATTGACGCTTGGTCAAGGCCCTTTGGCGTCACTTTTTAATGCCCTGGGTAACCCTTTAGCATCATTTTTAGACATGTAAGGCTCGGCGGTCAAGTTAGCAACGATAAGCAACAATAAATATGCAACATCCAGATAGACTTTCAAAATAAAACACTAGCGTTTCGTTGCAATTTGGTTAGGTTTAGGCACAAAACTACTAAAGATCATGGTTTGGGTTAAAATAACTATGTACGTCACTTAATGCGCAGGTTCACTTACGTCACGAAACTTACATCACGTAACTTACGCAATTTATGTAACTTGCTTAACTTAAATAAAAATATTTAATGTTGACTTTTTGTTTCACACTGGACACGGACCCGTGTCTCCTGGTACAAAGTCCGGGTGCTGGTCCTCCATCCACCCCAACCTCCTTACTCAGTCTTTTCTATTAAATATCATATACCTGCCTTTACCGTCCAAAACTGACGCTACAGTGCTTCCCCCGAAGCGTTGAACTATGATGCTATAGGGATCCCCATTGCGTTACAAACTGATGCTGATGGGTGTTAAGTCAGAACTTATTCAGCAAAAGTGTTTCCATCTCCCATTTGGCACATTAACTATTTCTTGACAAAGACTAAAAAGCACCTCAAGCGAGTGTTAAACCTTTCTGCGAAATTAAGGAAGTTTTTTCAAATTTTGCATATTTTGTATTTCCATCAAACTAATGCGATACTTCTTAATGCATATTTAAAAAATGTAGCTGGAAACACAGCTAATAACACAGTCTCTGGGCCACAGTAATGACTGAGATCCCATTCTTCCTATTACAAGTCAGTGTACCATGATATGGATTTTGAAACTTTTGAAACTTTTAAGATAAAATTACTACATAACGTTGCTGTATGGCTTAAAGTTTAAGGCTTAAAGAGACTGTGTCTCAATTTGATGAAAAGCGTGAAATTAATCCATATGTGTCCTTCTGCTTGTTTGCTTAGTTATTGTTCTGTTACATTTTCTTCTGCCAGGATTTTCACATTTAAAGAACACAAGAAATGGAGCAGCAGCACAGCACAAACAAGTCAGTGTATAAATGAGACTGTCCTCCATAGAAAAACGTCCATATAGGTTGTTTAATCCACACAAAAGTACAACTCATGTTTACGTTCATTGTGGCAGCGACCTCTAGTGACCGTACAACACAAACACATGAGAAGGACGGTCACTTGGGGCGGCAGTAGCTCAGTCCATAAGCATTAGGCTGGGAACCGGAGGTTGAATTGATATTGCTGAAAAAATTGCGCAATAGCTGGGTTACTCATCTCTGAATGATGCCAGATATTTAAATATTTGTGTTAAAAGTATAAGAAAGAACTTCTGGGACTCTCGTTTCATAGAAAAAAATATATAAATTAACACTGGCCATCAAGGATGCTCTTCACTCTTTCAGTGACAGAATCTCTTTTTTCTATATGTGGCGAACCTGTTGTGTTTGTTATGAATATTTTACCTACAGTGGTCAGATACAGGAAATATGTTACTGTATGATATAATGTATATGGGAATGTTTTAAAACTTAAATTATTAATACAATATTGTTAATAGCTATTGTTCTTTTAAAGGTTCAGTGTGTAATATTTCTGAGGATCTATTGACAGAAATGCAATATAATATCCGTAACTATGTTTTCAGTGGTGTGTAAAGAACTTACATAATGAACCATTATGTTTTTATTACCTTAGAATGAGCCATTTCTGTCTACATAACCACGGCCCCCCCCACACCGGCCCGTCTGGCACCAACAACCATGCCACGCTCAAAATTGCTTAAATCACCTTTCTTTCACATTCTGACATTCAGTTTGGAGTTCAGGAGATTGTCTTGACCAGGACCACACCCCTAAATGCATTGAAGCAACTGCCATGTGATTGGTTGATTACATAATTGCATTAATGAGAAACTGAACAGGTGTTGCTAATAATCCTTTAGGTGAGTGTATAATTTCTTAATATATCAAGGCAAGGCAAGTTTATGTGTATGGCATATTTCAACAACAAGGTAATTCAAAGTGCTTTACATAAAACATAAAAGGAACAGGGAAATATAAAAGTTTTAAAAGTTAAAACAGGCAGGTCTCCCACCTTTGCTTATTTTACTCCTTTGATTCCCCATCTCCCACTCTATCCCCCCTTTAGTTACTTAGGGACTCTAACCTTAAGGGGACTCTAACCCTTCTTTAGATACAGTTGTCACTGTAAATCCGGATTGCCCAGGCCACAAACTCTGGCAAAAGCGGTTGACAGCGGGACCCTGTCAACAAGTTACTTAGGGACTCTAACCATTTAACACTTAGGGATTCGCAACCCTAAGGGACCGTGTCGACCAAAGCGTTTTTTTCTGATGCCAGCATCTTTTTTCAATTCATTGCAATGGAAGCACCGCATTTTTCCAAGCTGGTACAAACGGCAGGAGCGTGACGAGGTGCTGAGCGTCTTTTCCGGTCGCCAAGTGATGAAAAATGTTCAACTTTGGGAAAAACGCTGCGCTCTCCACTGTCACTTTTTACCCAGCCGTCCAATCACAGTGCAGGAGGGGCGGGACAAACACCGCACCGAGCACATCATATCTTGAACGAAGTGATTTGCCTACTCGCCGAGGTGTTTCCTCGCCCGCAAAATCTCATGATCCCACGTACAGACAGTCTGTGCTCTCATGTTTCAGCCTTCTCTTCATGCAGAGCAAGGGCCAGAGCAAGTAGGCCTATGTACTTTGTGGTGAAATTTTTACATTCACTAAAATTAAGTAGGCTACCCTACTTGCAAAACATTCCACGGAAACTATGTATCATGGCAACCACAATGTCTTGAAAAAAAACAATGCGCCTCCAAAACGCACCCTAGCGCTCCCAGCTAGGCGTTTTCAGAACAGCAAGTGGCGTTTTCAGCTGGCAAAATACAGTTTGGGTGGACACAGGCCCTAAGGGGACTCTAACCCTTCTTTAGATACAGTCATCACTGTAAACCCAGATTTCCACGCTACAAACTCTGGTAAAAGCAATTGACAGCGGGCCCAGTCAACAAGTTAACAACGGAGAAACCAGGGACTCTAACCCTTGTAATTCCACTCGGCCCTGTTAACTGAGAATCAGCTGTGTGAGATGGTAGAATCAAAAGAGCAATCTAATTTGCAACTCTCACCACTAGATGCCACTAAAGCTTAAACACTGAACCTTTAAATTTTATTTTATTTAAAATCCGTTACTCAGACCTGTTTGACTGACAATGTTGAGCACATTTTGAATGGAGAGTTCTTATTTTATGGATTTAATATGATTTTGTCAGACTGTATTTATTTTATTTTTTCTATCCTGGTAGGATCATGTCTATGAGGAGATACAGCAGCACATCCAGACACCAGACCCAGGAAATAAGATAGACAGGATTTATGCCACTGCCAACTTTCCCACAAACCCCTCTGCCTCGCTGCATTACTCTACCATCAACTTCCAAAGCAGCTCTGACAGAGTTGGTGGTGAGGCAGTGATCCTCAAACCCAGCTCTGTTGCCTGCAAATATTCTACTCTGAAGCAAAATCCAGCCTACTGTACTGTCGACCTGCCGTCCAGCTCTTCAGAGGATCCTCTCTACACAACAGTCAACATGCCACAGCAGCACTGAGCAAAGATCAGCCCTGTTAGGAATTTATGACATTTACTACATGGCCAAAATTTCAGGTCATTCATTTCTGATGTAGTTGTTTACAATGAATCCAGCTCAGACTTCAGGAACTTCACCAAGATATTCAGATGTTGGACCTTGTTGACTTAAGAAACATCTCATCTCTTTCATTTCTCTGCTGATGATACCTTGCTTTAACTTTAACAGGATACTATCTGTGTATCTGACCACATTCAAACTTGAAAACCAATGTTTCTTTCTTAGTTTTTGCCTTCATTCTGATTTCTCTTGTTGTATTTGCTAGTGTCATGTAACTGTGTTCATTACTGCACCTATTTATTTGTGTTGGGAAATGTTGCCTGGGTTTCAAAGACTGAAGAAGAGATACCGGGATGTACTATATGTCAACCTGGGAAGTTGCTGTATACAGACTGAGGAGTGACGTCTGGCATCAAACAGTAGGTAGGGTTTGCCTCCTTTGTGTCACTCCACGTGTTTATGTCATGTGACTTAGATCACGTGATTTCCAAAACGCTCATTTGAGTCATATTTGGATATTGGTAAAAACAACCTATGTTGTCGTTTAGGTTTGAGGACTTGTTGGTATATATGAATGTTTGTGTGTGTTGTGGTACTGTATAGGTTGAATAGATATTGCTGGAATAATTGTGCAATAGCTGGATTACTCAAGTATGAGTGTTAAAAGAATAAGAAAGAACTTCTGGGACTCTCATTTCATAGAAAAAACAATATAAATTAATATTGACCAACAAGGATGCAGAGTTTTTACTGTTTTAGTGACAGAATCTCCCTTTTTGCTACGTGTGGAGATCCTGTTGCGTTTGTTATGAATATTTTACCTACAGTGGTCGAATTTAGATGCAGGAGCACTACCACCTCTGATAACCAACTGGCACACACATTTCTTCCCTGTTTCTTCCCTGTTGCCTCTGAACAGAAACCAAGGAGGATAACTTGTAAACAAACTCTCCCTATAAAGTATTATACTGTTACCACGAGATAATTATCAAAAAACCACTGCAGACTACAATGGGAAATATGTTACTGTATGATATAATGTATATAGGAATGTTTTAAAACTTTAATTATTTAAACAATATTATTAAAAGCTATTGTTCTCTAAAATTGTATTTATTTAATATCAGTTACTCAGACTCAGTTCTTATTATATGGATTTTATATGATTTTTTCAGACTGTATTTTTCATTCTGGTAGGATCATGTCTATGAGGAGATACAGCAGACGCCAAACTCAGGAAATAAGATGAACGCGATTTATGCCACTGCCAACTTTCCCACAAACCCCTCTGCCTCGCAGCATTACTCCAGCGTCAACTTCCAAACAGCTCTGACAGAGTTGGTGGTGAGGCAGTGATCCTCAAACCCAGCTCTGTTGCCTGCAAATATTCTATGTGAAGCAAAATCCAGCCTATTGTACAGTCAGCCAGCCGTCCAGCTCTTCAGAGGATCCTCTCTACACAACAGTTTCAGGTCATTCATTGCTGATGTGGTTGTTTACAATGAATCCAGCTCAGACTTCAGGAACTTCACCAAGATATTCAGATGTTGGACGCTGTCAACTTAAATCCCATCAATCCAGAGACACACGATTCACTTCATCATCCACATTGTTTGAGTCACCAAGGTGTGAACAGGACTTTTGCACCGATCTGTAATTACTAGAGGAGTCTTTCTTGTCTTGCTTCTGAAGCTCAGCTTTATATTACAGCTGATTATTATCTCATTACCTGATTTAACTTATCACAGATACTGTATATTGTTGACCTGGTCTGA
>NW_024044096.1:0-11360 GCF_014851395.1 Micropterus salmoides
TAAACAACTGCTGAGTGTCTATGGGATCAAGTTGCATAATCATCTCGGGCCTAAAACTCCCGCAACTGGCTCCTGGCTGCTGAGCCTGCATGTGCCGACTCTGCAGCTAATCCAGCGTGCAGCAGCTCGGCTGGTCTTCAGCCTACCCCAAGTTCTGCCGCACTACCGCGCCTCCTGCACCCTGCACTGGCCAAAGGAGAGCAGTGTCAATCGGGCCTCATCGCCAAAAAGGGTCATATCGAAGAAGAGTGAGGGCTTGAAGTCAACGCCCTGCGCTACGCTGCGTGACAAAATGACGGGCAGAGTCTGCCCGACACACGTGCCAAGGTCAGCGTTGGCGCCGTCCTCGTAGTATAGTGGACAGTAGCAAACTACAGCATTAGGCTGTCTTTAAACAACTGCTGAGTGTCTATGGGATCAAGTGCATAATCATCTCGGGCCTAAACTCCCGCAACTGGCTCCTGGCTGCTGAGCCTGCATGTGCCGACCTCTGCAGCTAATCCAGCGTGCAGCAGCTCGGCTGGTCTTCAGCCTACCCAAGTTCTGCCGCACTACACCGCTCCTCTGCACCCTGCATGGCCAAAGGAGAGCAGTGTCAATCGGGCCTCATCGCCAAAAAGGGTCATATCGAAGAAGAGTGAGGGCTTGAAGTCAACGCCCTGCGCTACGCTGCGTGACAAAATGACGGGCAGAGTCTGCGACACAGTGCCAAGGTCAGCGTTGGCGCCGTCCTCGTTAGTATAGTGGACAGTAGCAAACTACAGCATAGGCTGTCTTAAACAACTGCTGAGTGTCTATGGGATCAAGTGCAATCATCTCGGGCCTAAACCCCGCAACTGGCTCCTGGCTGCTGAGCCTCCGTGCCGACCTCTGCAGCTAATCCAGCGTGCAGCAGCTGCGGCTGGTCTTCAGCCTACCAAGTTCTGCCGCACTACACCGCCTCTGCAACCCTGCACTGGCCAAAGGAGAGCAGTGTCAATCGGGCCTCATCGCCAAAAAGGGTCATATCGAAGAAGAGTGAGGGCTTGAAGTCAACGCCTGCGCTACGCTGCGTGACAAATGACGGGCAGTCTGCCGACACACGTGCCAAGGTCAGCGTGGGCGCCGTCCTCGTTAGTATAGTGGACAGTATCTCCGCCTGTCACGCGGAAGACCGGGGTTCGATTCCCGACGGGGAGACTGGACTTTTCTACCAGCTGCTGATTATTCACCAAGAAAGACCAAAAGAATAACAGCAGCATCGAGCGTGACGCCGCTGTCCGACCGAGGCGAGGATATGCTTAGCTTCCCCATTAACAAAAGACAATAAGCCAAGCAGAAAAAGGCAATAGCAACACTGACTGTATGAGTCAATTTCTCAGTTCCTGTCGTCGCCTTATTAGCAAGTCGTGTTGTATTGTGTACCCGGAGCTATACATTGTGCGGCTGTCAAAAAATCTGAGTGAGTACAGTTGCTTTTTATAGCGCGTTTACAGGACAACTGGAGAGAATCTGCAATTGGCTACACGCATCCTACACCCAGGGCATGGTCAAAGCCTACACCCCGCCTGCTACTGCCAATCGGCTTGATACTCCCTCACTCCAAAGGGTCCCAGCTACCCCTCGACAAAATCGCGACTGTTTGCGGTCCTGGTCCAGTAGCAAACTACAGCATTAGGCTGTCTTTAAACAACTGCTGAGTGTCTATGGGATCAAGTTGCATAATCATCTCGGGCCTAAACTCCCGCAACTGGCTCCTGGCTGCTGAGCCTGCATGTGCCGACCTCTGCAGCTAATCCAGCGTGCAGCAGCTCGGCTGGTCTTCAGCCTACCCAAGTTCTGCCGACTACACCGCTCCTGCACCTGCATGGCCAAAGGAGAGCAGTGTCAATCGGGCCTCAGCGCCAAAAAGGGTCATATCGAAGAAGAAGTGAGGGCTTGAAGTCAACGCCCTGCGCTACGCTGCGTGACAAAATGACGGGCAGAGTCTGCCGAACACGTGCCAAGGTCAGCTTGGCGCCGTCCTCGTAGTATAGTGGACAGTAGCAAACTACAGCATTAGGCTGTCTTTAAACAACTGCTGAGTGTCTATGGGATCAAGTTGCATAATCATCTCGGGCCTAAACTCCCGCAACTGGCTCTGGCTGCTGAGCTGCATGTGCCGACCTCTGCAGCTAATCCAGGGCAGCAGCTCGGTGGTCTTCAGCCTACCAAGTTCTGCCGCACTACACCGCTCCTCTGCACCCTGCACTGGCCAAAGGAGAGCAGTGTCAATCGGGCCTCATCGCCAAAAAGGGTCATATCGAAGAAGAGTGAGGGCTTGAAGTCAACGCCCTGCGCTACGCTGCGTGACAAAATGACGGGGAGAGTCTGCCCGACACACGTGCCAAGGTCAGCGTTGGCGCCGTCCTCGTTAGTATAGTGGACAGTAGCAAACTACAGCATTAGGCTGTCTTAAACAACTGCTGAGTGTCTATGGGATCAAGTTGCAATCATCTCGGGCCTAAACCCGCAACTGGCCTGGCTGCTGAGCCTGCATGTGCCGACCTCTGCAGCTAATCCAGCGTGCAGCAGCTCGGCGTCTTCAGCCTACCCAAGTTCTGCCGCACTACACCGCTCCTTGCACCCTGCACTGGCCAAAGGAGAGCAGTGTCAATCGGGCCTCATCGCCAAAAAGGGTCATATCGAAGAAGAGTGAGGGCTTGAAGTCAACGCCCTGCGCTACGCTGCGTGACAAATGACGGGCAGAGTCTGCCGACACACGTGCCAAGGTCAGCGTTGGCGCCGTCCTCGTTAGTATAGTGGACAGTAGCAAACTACAGCATTAGGCTGTCTTTAAACAACTGCTGAGGTCTATGGGATCAAGTTGCAAATCATCTCGGGCCTAAACTCCCGCAACTGGCTCCTGGCTGCTGAGCCTGCATGTGCCGACCTCTGCAGCTAATCCAGCGTGCAGCAGCTCGGCTGGTCTTCAGCCTACCCAAGTTCTGCCGCACTACACCGCTCCTCTGCACCCTGCACTGGCCAAAGGAGAGCAGTGTCAATCGGGCCTCATCGCCAAAAAGGGTATATCGAAGAAGAGTGAGGGCTTGAAGTCAACGCCCTGCGCTACGCTGCGTGACAAAATGACGGGCAGAGTCGCCCGACACACGTGCCAAGGTCAGCGTTGGCGCCGTCCTCGTTAGTATAGTGGACAGTAGCAAACTACAGCATTAGGCTGCTTTAAACAACTGCTGAGTGTCTATGGGATCAAGTTGCATAATCATCTCGGGCCTAAACTCCCGCAACTGGCTCCTGGCTGCTGAGCCTGCATGTGCCGACCTCTGCAGCTAATCCAGCGTGCAGCAGCTCGGCTGGTCTTCAGCCTACCCAAGTTCTGCCGCACTACACCGCTCCTCTGCACCCTGCACTGGCCAAAGGAGAGCAGTGTCAATCGGGCCTCATCGCCAAAAAGGGTCATATCGAAGAAGAGTGAGGGCTTGAAGTCAACGCCCTGCGCTACGCTGCGTGACAAAATGACGGGCAGAGTCTGCCGACACACGTGCCAAGGTCAGCGTTGGCGCCGTCCTCGTTAGTATAGTGGACAGTAGCAAACTACAGCATTAGGCTGTCTTTAAACAACTGCTGAGTGTCTATGGGATCAAGTTGCATAATCATCTCGGGCCTAAACTCCCGCAACTGGCTCCTGGCTGCTGAGCCTGCATGTGCCGACCTCTGCAGCAATCCAGCGTGCAGCAGCTCGGCTGGTCTTCAGCCTACCCAAGTTCTGCCGCACTACCGCTCCTCTGCACCTGCACTGGCCAAAGGAGAGCAGTGTCAATCGGGCCTCATCGCCAAAAAGGGTCATATCGAAGAAGAGTGAGGGCTTGAAGTCAACGCCCTGCGCTACGCTGCGTGACAAATGACGGGCAGAGTCTGCCCGAACACGTGCCAAGGTCAGCGTGGGCGCCGTCCTCGTTAGTATAGTGGACAGTATCTCCGCCTGTCACGCGGAAGACCGGGGTTCGATTCCCCGACGGGGAGACTGGACTTTTCTACCAGCTGCTGATTATTCACCAAGAAAGACCAAAAGAATAACAGCAGCATCGAGCGTGACGCCGCTGTCCGACCGAGGCGAGGATAGCTTAGCTTCCCCATTAACAAAAGACAATAAGCCAAGCAGAAAAAGGCAATAGCAACACTTGACTGTATGAGTCAATTTCTCAGTTCCTGTCTGTCGCCTTTATTAGCAAGTCGTGTTGTATTGTGTACCCCGGAGCTATACATTGGCGGCTGTCAAAAATCTGAGTGAGTACAGTTTGCTTTTTATAGCGCGTTTACAGGACAACTTGGAGAGAATCTGCAATTGGCTCACACGCATCCTACCCCCGGGCATGGTCAAAGCCTAACCCAGCCTGCTACTGCCAATCGGCTTGATACTCCCTCACTCCAAAGGTGTCCCAGCTACCCCTCGACAAAATCGCGACTGTTTGCGGTCCTGGCTCCAGTAGCAAACTACAGCATTAGGCTGTCTTTAAACAACTGCTGAGTGTCTATGGGATCAAGTTGCATAATCATCTCGGGCCTAAACTCCCGCAACTGGCTCCTGGCTGCTGAGCCTGCATGTGCCGACCTCTGCAGCTAATCCAGCGTGCAGCAGCTCGGCTGGTCTTCAGCCTACCAAGTTCTGCCGCACTACACCGCTCCTCTGCACCCTGCACTGGCCAAAGGAGAGCAGTGTCAATCGGGCCTCATCGCCAAAAAGGGTCATATCGAAGAAGAGTGAGGGCTTGAAGTCAACGCCCTGCGCTACGCTGCGTGACAAAATGACGGGCAGAGTCTGCCCGACACACGTGCCAAGGTCAGCGTTGGCGCGTCCTCGTTAGTATAGTGGACAGTAGCAAACTACAGCATTAGGCTGTCTTTAAACAACTGCTGAGTGTCTATGGGATCAAGTTGCATAATCATCTCGGGCCTAAACTCCCGCAACTGGCTCCTGGCTGCTGAGCCTGCATGTGCCGACCTCTGCAGCTAATCCAGCGTGCAGCAGCTCGGCTGGTCTTCAGCCTACCCAAGTTCTGCCGCACTACACCGCTCCTCTGCACCCTGCACTGGCCAAAGGAGAGCAGTGTCAATCGGGCCTCATCGCCAAAAGGGTCATATCGAAGAAGAGTGAGGGCTTGAAGTCAACGCCCTGCGCTACGCTGCGTGACAAAATGACGGGCAGAGTCTGCCGAACACGTGCCAAGGCAGCGTTGGCGCCGTCCTCGTTAGTATAGTGGACAGTAGCAAACTACAGCATTAGGCTGTCTTTAAACAACTGCTGAGTGTCTATGGGATCAAGTTGCATAATCTCGGGCCTAAACTCCGCAACTGGCTCCTGGCTGCTGAGCCCATGTGCCGACTCTGCAGCTAATCCAGCGTGCAGCAGCTCGGTGGTCTTCAGCCTACCAAGTTCTGCCGCACTACACCGCTCCTCTGCACCCTGCACTGGCCAAAGGAGAGCAGTGTCAATCGGGCCTCATCGCCAAAAAGGGTCATATCGAAGAAGAGTGAGGCTTGAAGTCAACGCCCTGCGCTACGCTGCGTGAAAATGACGGGCAGAGTCTGCCCGACACACGTGCCAAGGTCAGCGTGGGCGCCGTCCTCGTTAGTATAGTGGACAGTATCTCCGCCTGTCACGCGGAAGACCGGGGTTCGATTCCCGACGGGGAGACTGGACTTTTCTACCAGCTGCTGATTATTCACCAAGAAAGACCAAAAGAATAACAGCAGCATCGAGCGTGACGCCGCTGTCCGACCGAGGCGAGGATATGCTTAGCTTCCCCATTAACAAAAGACAATAAGCCAAGCAGAAAAAGGCAATAGCAACACTTGACTGTATGAGTCAATTTCTCAGTTCCTGTCTGTCGCCTTTATTAGCAAGTCGTGTTGTATTGTGTACCCGGAGCTATACATTGTGCGGCTGTCAAAAAATCTGAGTGAGTACAGTTTGCTTTTTATAGCGCGTTTACAGGACAACTTGGAGAGAATCTGCAATGGCTCACACGCATCCTACACCCCGGGCATGGTCAAAGCCTACACCCCAGCCTGCTACTGCCAATCGGCTTGATACTCCCCACTCCAAAGGTGTCCCAGCTACCCTCGACAAAATCGCGGACTGTTTGCGGTCCTGGCTCCAGTAGCAAAACAGCATTAGGCTGTCTTTAAACAACTGCTGAGTGTCTATGGGATCAAGTTGCATAATCTCGGGCCTAAACTCCCGCAACTGGCTCCTGGCTGCTGAGCCTGCATGTGCCGACCTCTGCAGCTAATCCAGCGTGCAGCAGCTCGGCTGGTCTTCAGCCTACCCAAGTTCTGCCGCACTACACCGCTCCTCTGCACCCTGCACTGGCCAAAGGAGAGCAGTGTCAATCGGGCTCATCGCCAAAAAGGGTCATATCGAAGAAGAGTGAGGGCTTGAAGTCAACGCCCTGCGCTACGCTGCGTGACAAAATGACGGGCAGAGTCTGCCCGACACACGTGCCAAGGTCAGCGTTGGCGCCGTCCTCGTTAGTATAGTGGACAGTAGCAAACTACAGCATTAGGCTGTCTTTAAACAACTGCTGAGTGTCTATGGGATCAAGTTGCATAATCATCTCGGGCCTAAACTCCCGCAACTGGCTCCTGGCTGCTGAGCCTGCATGTGCCGACCTCTGCAGCTAATCCAGCGTGCAGCAGCTCGGCTGGTCTTCAGCCTACCCAAGTTCTGCCGCACTACACCGCTCCTCTGCACCCTGCACTGGCCAAAGGAGAGCAGTGTCAATCGGGCCTCATCGCCAAAAAGGGTCATATCGAGAAGAGTGAGGGCTTGAAGTCAACGCCCTGCGCTACGCTGCGTGACAAAATGACGGGCAGAGTCTGCCCGACACACGTGCCAAGGTCAGCGTTGGCGCCGTCCTCGTTAGTATAGTGGACAGTAGCAAACTACAGCATTAGGCTGTCTTTAAACAACTGCTGAGTGTCTATGGGATCAAGTTGCATAATCATCTCGGGCCTAAACTCCCGCAACTGGCTCCTGGCTGCTGAGCCTGCATGTGCCGACCTCTGCAGCTAATCCAGCGTGCAGCAGCTCGGGGTCTTCAGCCTACCCAAGTTCTGCCGCACTACACCGCTCCTCTGCACCCTGCACTGGCCAAAGGAGAGCAGTGTCAATCGGGCCTCATCGCCAAAAAGGGTCATATCGAAGAAGAGTGAGGGCTTGAAGTCAACGCCCTGCGCTACGCTGCGTGACAAAATGACGGGCAGAGTCTGCCCGACACACGTGCCAAGGTCAGCGTGGGCGCCGTCCTCGTTAGTATAGTGGACAGTATCTCCGCCTGTCACGCGGAAGACCGGGGTTCGATTCCCGACGGGGAGACTGGACTTTTCTACCAGCTGCTGATTATTCACCAAGAAAGACCAAAAGATAACAGCAGCATCGAGCGTGACGCCGCTGTCCGACCGAGGCGAGGATATGCTTAGCTTCCCCATTAACAAAAGACAATAAGCCAAGCAGAAAAAGGCAATAGCAACACTTGACTGTATGAGTCAATTTCTCAGTTCCTGTCTGTCGCCTTTATTAGCAAGTCGTGTTGTATTGTGTACCCGGAGCTATACATTGTGCGGCTGTCAAAAAATCTGAGTGAGTACAGTTTGCTTTTTATAGCGCGTTTACAGGACAACTTGGAGAGAATCTGCAATTGGCTCACACGCATCCTACACCCGGGCATGGTCAAAGCCTACACCCCAGCCTGCTACTGCCAATCGGCTTGATACTCCCTCACTCCAAAGGTGTCCCAGCTACCCCTCGACAAAATCGCGACTGTTTGCGGTCCTGGCCCAGTAGCAAACTACAGCATTAGGCTGTCTTTAAACAACTGCTGAGTGTCTATGGGATCAAGTTGCATAATCATCTGGGCCTAAACTCCCGCAACTGGCTCCTGGCTGCTGAGCCTGCATGTGCCGACCTCTGCAGCTAATCCAGCGTGCAGCAGCTCGGCTGGTCTTCAGCCTACCAAGTTCTGCCGCACTACACCGCTCCTCTGCACCCTGCACTGGCCAAAGGAGAGCAGTGTCAATCGGGCCTCATCGCCAAAAAGGGTCATATCGAAGAAGAGTGAGGGCTTGAAGTCAACGCCCTGCGCTACGCTGCGTGACAAAATGACGGGCAGAGTCTGCCCGACACACGTGCCAAGGTCAGCGTTGGCGCGTCCTCGTTAGTATAGTGGACAGTAGCAAACTACAGCATTAGGCTGTCTTTAAACAACTGCTGAGTGTCTATGGGATCAAGTTGCATAATCATCTCGGGCCTAAACTCCCGCAACTGGCTCCTGGCTGCTGAGCCTGCATGTGCCGACCTCTGCAGCTAATCCAGCGTGCAGCAGCTCGGCTGGTCTTCAGCCTACCAAGTTCTGCCGCACTACACCGCTCCTCTGCACCCTGCACTGGCCAAAGGAGAGCAGTGTCAATCGGGCCTCATCGCCAAAAAGGGTCATATCGAAGAAGAGTGAGGGCTTGAAGTCAACGCCCTGCGCTACGCTGCGTGACAAAATGACGGGCAGAGTCTGCCCGACACAGTGCCAAGGTCAGCGTTGGCGCCGTCCTCGTTAGTATAGTGGACAGTAGCAAACTACAGCATTAGGCTGTCTTTAAAACTGCTGAGTGTCTATGGGATCAAGTTGCATAATCATCTCGGGCCTAAACTCCCGCAACTGGCTCCTGGCTGCTGAGCCTCATGTGCCGACCTCTGCAGCTAATCCAGCGTGCAGCAGCTCGGCTGGTCTTCAGCCTACCCAAGTTCTGCCGCACTACACCGCTCCTCTGCACCCTGCACTGGCCAAAGGAGAGCAGTGTCAATCGGGCCTCATCGCCAAAAAGGGTCATATCGAAGAAGAGTGAGGGCTTGAAGTCAACGCCCTGCGCTACGCTGCGTGACGAAATGACGGGCAGAGTCTGCCCGACACACGTGCCAAGGTCAGCGTGGGCGCCGTCCTCGTTAGTATAGTGGACAGTATCTCCGCCTGTCACGCGGAAGACCGGGTTCGATTCCCCGACGGGGAGACTGGACTTTCTACCAGCTGCTGATTATTCACAAGAAAGACCAAAAGAATAACAGCAGCATCGAGCGTGACGCCGCTGTCCGACCGAGGCGAGGATATGCTTAGCTTCCCCATTAACAAAAGACATAAGCCAAGCAGAAAAAGGCAATAGCAACACTTGACTGTATGAGTCAATTTCTCAGTTCCTGTCTGTCGCCTTTATTAGCAAGTCGTGTTGTATTGGTACCCCGGAGCTACATTGTGCGGCTGTCAAAAAATCTGAGTGAGTACAGTTTGCTTTTTATAGCGCGTTTACAGGACAACTTGGAGAGAATCTGCAATTGGCTCACACGCATCCTACACCCGGGCATGGTCAAAGCCTACACCCAGCCTGCTACTGCCAATCGGCTTGATACTCCCTCATCCAAAGGTGTCCCAGCTACCCTCGACAAAATCGCGACTGTTTGCGGTCATGGCTCCAGTAGCAAAACTACAGCATTAGGCTGTCTTTAAACAACTGCTGAGTGTCTATGGGATCAAGTTGCATAATCATCTCGGCCTAAACTCCCGCAACTGGCTCCTGGCTGCTGAGCCTGCATGTGCCGACCTCTGCAGCTAATCCAGCGTGCAGCAGCTCGGCTGGTCTTCAGCCTACCCAAGTTCTGCCCACTACACCGCTCCTCTGCACCCTGCACTGGCAAAGGAGAGCAGTGTCAATCGGGCCTCATCGCCAAAAAGGGTCATATCGAAGAAGAGTGAGGGCTTGAAGTCAACGCCCTGCGCTACGCTGCGTGACGAAATGACGGGCAGAGTCTGCCCGAACACGTGCCAAGGTCAGCGTGGGCGCGTCCCGAGTATAGTGGACAGTATCTCCGCCTGTCACGCGGAGAAGACCGGGGTTCGATTCCCGACGGGGAGACTGGACTTTTTACCAGCTGCTGATATTCACAAGAAAGACCAAAAGAATAACAGCAGCATCGAGCGTGACGCCGCTGTCCGACCGAGGCGAGGATATGCTTAGCTTCCCATTAACAAAAGACAATAAGCCAAGCAGAAAAAGGCAATAGCAACACTTGACTGTAGAGTCAATTTCTCAGTTCCTGTCTGTCGCCTTATTAGCAAGTCGTGTTGTATTGGTACCCGGAGCTATACATTGTGCGGCTGTCAAAAAATCTGATGAGTACAGTTGCTTTTTATAGCGCGTTTACAGGACAACTTGGAGAGAATCTGCAATTGGCTCACACGCATCCTACACCCCGGGCATGGTCAAAGCCTACACCCAGGCTAATGCCATCGGCTGTACTCCCTCACTCCAAAGGTGTCCAGCTACCCCTCGACAAAATCGCGATGTTTGCGGTCCTGGCTCCAGTAGAAACTACAGCATTAGGCTGTCTTTAAACAACTGCTGAGTGTCTATGGGATCAAGTTGCATAATCATCTCGGGCCTAAACTCCGCAACTGGCTCCTGGCTGGAGCCTGCATGTGCCGACCTCTGCAGCTAATCCAGCGTGCAGCAGCTCGGCTGGTCTTCAGCCTACCCAAGTTCTGCGCACTACACCGCTCCTCTGCACCCTGCACTGGCCAAAGGAGAGCAGTGTCAATCGGGCCTCATCGCCAAAAAGGGTCATATCGAAGAAGAGTGAGGCTTGAAGTCAACGCCCTGCGCTACGCTGCGTGACGAAATGACGGGCAGAGTCTGCGACACCGTGCCAAGGTCAGCGTGGGCGCCGTCCTCGTTAGTATAGTGGACAGTATCTCCGCCTGTCACGCGGAAGACCGGGGTTCGATTCCCCGACGGGAGACTGGACTTTCTACCAGCTGCTGATATTCACCAAGAAAGACCAAAGAATAACAGCAGCATCGAGCGTGACGCCGCTGTCCGACCGAGGCGAGGATATGCTTAGCTTCCCCATAACAAAAGACAATAAGCCAAGCAGAAAAAGGCAATAGCAACACTTGACTGTATGAGTCAATTTCTCAGTTCCTGTCTGTCGCCTTTATTAGCAAGTCGTTGTATGTGTACCCGGAGCTATACATTGTGCGGCTGTCAAAAAATCTGAGTGAGTACAGTTGTTTTATAGCGCGTTTACAGGACAACTTGGAGAGAATCTGCAATTGGCTCACGCATCCTACACCCGGGCATGGTCAAAGCCTACACCCCAGCCTGCTACTGCCAATCGGCTTGATACTCCCTCACTCCAAAGGTGTCCCAGCTACCCCTCGACAAAATCGAGACTTTGCGGTCCTGGCCAGTAGCAAACTACAGCATTAGGCTGTCTTTAACAACTGCTGAGTGTCTATGGGATCAAGTTGCATAATCATCTCGGGCCTAAACTCCCGCAA
>NW_024044097.1:0-4836 GCF_014851395.1 Micropterus salmoides
CGTATTGCGGTAAGCGTGTCGACTCATTTTCCGTTTCCGGTGCTTGTGTGTTGGTACCGTGTTGTGCTGCTCTCGCTAAATAACATTACATTTGTTTGATTACAGCGGCCAACTGTTCGCTAAACACTTATTCTTTACAGTAATTTTGCCTAAGCACTCACAGTTCTTTCCATCTTTTAGTGACTGCTGTTCAATCTCATAGTTGTTCTAAAGTTTTGGTAACTGACGCTACAGTAATTTAGCTTAGCCGTTAGCGACTTTAGCTTAGCAGCTAGCGATGGCTTCTCCTTCTCCCTCTCTCTCTCCTACTTTCTCCTGCTCGGTGTGTCAGATGTTTAGTTACTCCTCTGCCTCCTTTAGCGGTAATGGTACATGTAATAAGTGTAGTTTATTTATAGACATGGAGGCGAGGCTCAGTGATTAGAAGTCCGGCTCCGCACCTTGGTAGATCAGTCTTTAGCTACTGTAGCTAGCCAGTCCCCGGTGCGGAACGGCCTGAGTTAGCCTCGGTAGCCGTCCCCGGCATCCCTGTGCAGCCAGGAAAGGGGGGGGGCTGGGTGACTGTCCGAAGGAGGAATAGTCGTAAGCATTCAAAGTCCACGGGGCATCATCAACCTGTTCACGTTTCTAACAGATTTTCCCCACTCAGCGAACACCCGCTGAGAAACCAACTCTGATCATTGGCAGCTCCATTTTGAGAAACGTGAATTTAGCGAAGCCAGCGGCCATAGTTAAGTGCATCCCTGGGGCCAGAGCGGGCGACATTGAGTCTTATTTGAAACTGCTGGCTAAGGATAAACGTAAATACAGTAAGATTGTTATTCACGTCGGCGGTAATGACTCCCGGTTACGCCAATCGGAGGTCACTAAGATTAATGTTGAGTCGGTGTGTACATATGCAAAAACAATGTCGGACACCGTAGTTTTCTCTGGACCCCTGCCAAATCTGACCAGTGATGACATGTATAGCCGCATGTCGTCATTCCGCCGCTGTTGTCGAGGTGGTGTCCAGCAAACGATGTGGGCTTTGTTGATCATTGGCAGACTTTCTGGGGAAGACCTGGTCTGATCCGGAGAGACGGCATCCATCCCACTTGGGAAGGAGCAGCTCTCATTTCTAGAAATCTGGCCAAGTTTATTAGTGGACCAAATCCATGACAACCCAGAGTTGAGACCAGGAGGCAGAGTCGCAGTTTAACACACTTCTCTGCCCTTCTTTTTCAGCAGTTACCCACCCAAACCCTACGCAGAGTCGCAGTCTAACACACTTCTCTGCTCCTCCATTTCAGGAGTTACTTAGTGAAACCTATAGTGACGGTGTCTGCCCCCCGACCATCGAAATTATTTAAAAAGGTAAACAGAAGAGGAGCTGTGCATAAAAACCTCATAAAAATTAAAACCACAAGAGCAATAGTGCAAACGAATAGGAGAGTTAAATGTGGACTCTTAAACATCAGATCTCTCTCTTCTAAAGGTGTACTAGTAAATGAACTAATATCAGATTATGATATTGATTTATTTGGTCTTACTGAAACCTGGCTGGGTGATGGAGAATATGTTAGCCTAAATGAATCCACCCCTCCCAGTCATATTAATACTCACATTCCTCGAGGCACAGGCCGAGGAGTGGAGTTGCAGCTATCTTCGACTCTAGCCTACTAATCAGCTCTAAACCTAAACTAACTATAACTCATTTGAAAGTCTTGTTCTTAGTCTTTCGCACCCAAGTTGGAAATCACTGCAACCAATTCTTTTTTAGTGTACCGAGCACCTGGCCCGTACTCTGAATTCTTATCTGAATTTGCAGAGTTTTTGTCAACTTTAGTCCTTAAAACGGACAAAGTTATTATGTAGGATTTTAATATTCATGTGGATGTTGAGAATGACAGCTTTAGTACTGCGTTTATCTCTTTGTTAGATTCCATCGGCTTCTCTCAGAGTGTTCATGAACCGACTCACTGTTTTAACCACACCCTCGACCTTGTTTTGGTGTATGGTATTGAAATTGAACATTTAGTGGTGTTCCCACAGAATCCCTCTTTATCCGACCACTGTTTGATAACTTTTGAGTTTGTATTGCTGAACTACTCGCCATTGGGCAAAATTTCTATACAAGATGTCTGTCTGATAGTGCCATAGCTAAATTTAAGGATGCGATTCCATCAGCTCTAAATACATTATCTAGTCACAAAGTAACGGAGGACTCCTATGCTAATTTCAGTCCCTCCCAAATCGATCATCTTGTTGATAGTGCTGCAGGCTCGCTGCGAATGACACTCGACTCTGTAGCCCCTCTAAAAAAGAAAATACTAAAACAAGACGGTTAGCTCCATGGTATAATACTGAAACTCGCAAATTAAAGCAAATATCACGGAAACTTGAGAGGAATTGGCGTTCCACCAAAGTGGAAAATTCTCGTTTAATTTGGCAAGATAGTCTTAAAACTTATAGGAAGGCCCTCCGTAATGCCAGAGCAGCGTACTACTCGTCATTAATAGAGGAAAATAGGAACAACCCCAGGTTTCTTTTCAGCACTGTAGCCAGGCTGACAGAGAGTCACAGCTCTATTGAGCCAAGTATTCCCATAGCTCTCAGTAGTTACGACTTTCATGAGCTTCTTTAATGATAAAATTCTAGCTATTAGAGACAAAATTCACCAAGACCTGCCCTCAATTGGCACCGACTTATCTCTTAACTCAGGAACCTTAGAAACAGCTGTAGAACCAGATACATGTTTAGACTGTTTTGCTTCCCTCAATCTTTACCAACTAACTTCAATAATTTCTTCATCTAAACCATCAACCTGCCTCTTAGACCCCATCCCGACTAGGCTGCTTAAAGATGTTTTACCCTTAGTCAGCACCTCTATACTAGATATGATCAATCTATCTTTATCAACAGGCTATGTACCACAGTACTTTAAAGTAGCTGTAATTAAACCTCTTCTGAAAAAGCCCAAACTTGATCCGGATGTTTTAGCCAACTATAGACCTATATCTAACCTTCCATTTCTCTCTAAGGTTCTGGAGAAAGCAGTTGCTAAACAGCTGTGTGACTTTCTACAGAGCAATAGTTTATTTGAGGATTTTCAGTCAGGATTTAGAGCTCATCATAGCACAGAGACAGCACTGGTGAAAATTACTAATGACCTCCTTATTGCATCAGACAAAGGACTTGTCTCTGTACTGGTTTTATTAGATCTTAGTGCTGCATTTGATACCATTGACCATCAGATCCTATTGCAGAGACTGGAATATTTCATTGGCATTAAAGGAACCGCTCTAAGCTGGTTTAAGTCCTATTTATCAGATCGATTTCAGTTTGTACATGTTAACGATGAGTCCTCCATGCACGCCAAAGTTACTCATGGAGTTCCTCAAGGATCTGTCCTTGGACCAATCCTCTTCACTTTATATGCTTCCTTTAGGCAATATTATCAGGAAACATTCCATAAGCTTTCATTGTTATGCAGATGATACTCAGTTATATCTATCGATCAGCCAGATGAAACTCATCAGTTAGCTAAACTTCAAATGTGCCTTCAGGATGTTAAAACCTGGATGACCTGTAATTTTCTCATGTTAAACTCAGATAAACTGAAGTTATTGCTCTGGGGCCTAAGCACCTCCGTGACGCATTATCTAAAGATATAGTTTCCCTGGATGGCATCGCCTTGGCCTCCAGCACCACTGTGAGGAATCTTGGAGTTATCTTTGATCAGGACATGTCGTTTAAGTCTCACATTAAGCAAATTTCAAGGACCGCCTTTTTTCACCTACGTAATATTGCGAAAATCAGGAACATCCTGTCTAAAAATGATGCAGAAAAACTAGTCCATGCATTTGTTACTTCTAGGCTGGATTACTGCAATTCCTTATTATCAGGCTGCTCGAAAAAGTCCATTAAGACTCTTCAGCTGATCCAGAATGCTGCAGCACGTGTTCTGACAGGAACCAGGAAAAGAGATCACATTTCTCCTGTTTTAGCTTCTTTGCATTGGCTTCCAGTAAAATCCAGAATAGAATTTAAAATCATTCTTCTTACCTACAAAGCTCTTAATGGTCAGGCACCATCTTATCTTAAAGAGCTCATAGTACCTTACTACCCCACCAGAGCACTGCGCTCCCAGAATGCAGGGTTACTTGTGGTTCCTAGAGTCTCCAAAAGTAGACTAGGAGCCAGAGCGTTCAGCTATCAAGCTCCTCTCCTGTGGAACCAGGTTCCAGTTTGGGTTCAGGAGGCAGACACCATCTCCACATTTAAGAGTAGGCTTAAGACTTTCCTCTTTGATAAAGCTTATAGTTAGGGCTGGCTCAGGTAGTCCTGAACCATCCCTTAGTTATGCTGCTATAGGCCTAGACTGCCGGGGGATTTCCCATGATGCACTGAGCTCCTCTCTCCTCTACTTTCTCTCCCTCTGTATGCAACCTTATCCCATTATTGCATGTTACTAACACAACTTCTCCCCTTTCTGGTAGTCTTGTGCTTTCTCGTCTCTCCTCTCTCCTCCTATCACTTCCTGCAGGTTTTCTGGCTCTGGAGCTGTGGAGTCTGGATCTGTGGCTGCGGGTCACCTGCTGCCCCCTGTTCCTGCTCGACACCCTCTGCTGCACTATTGTTGCTAGTCTTATTGTTATTATAATCATTAACATTACGATGGTTACCATTAACACTATATAAATCTGTACCATTTTTCATTTAGTCTATAGCAACATTACCTTCACTGTCTGTACCTCTGTGTGTATATTGTGTAGGCTGCCTCCCTCCCTCCTCTCTCCTTACATCTCTCTCTCTCTCCTCTCTCTCTCTCTCTCTCTCTCTCCCTCTCTCTCTCTC
>NW_024044098.1:0-1270 GCF_014851395.1 Micropterus salmoides
TGATATGTTCAGACAAGCTTAGCTTGTCCACATCCAGCGCTAGAAGGTAAACACAGAACATGTTCTGTAATTCGTGTAGTTCTTCTGCAATTATTTAGAAGCCGAGATGGGTTTCTTTGCTTGAATGTTCAGTCAAGCTTAGCTTGTCCACATTCAGTGCTAGCAGGTGAAACGCGGAGCAGAAACATGTTCTGCTAATTCTGTGTAGTTTTCTGATATTTTTAGAAGCAAGATGGGTTTCAGTGCTTGATATGTTCAGACAAGCTGAGCTTGTCTACATCAGCGCTAGCAGGTGAAACACAGAGACATGTTCTTCTAATTCTGTGTAGTTCTTCTGCAATTATTTCAAGCAGGTAAGTCTGACTTTAGTCAACAATGAACCAGTTTTAAACAAGCATTTCCACAGTGTAATAAAGGTTTCTGTTATGTCCATGTCCTTGTTATGGGTGTTCTCAAAAGTGATGCTTCCCTTCGATAGCTCAGTTGGTAGAGCGGAGGACTGTAGATTCATAATGTCAGAAATCCTTAGGCGCTGGTTCAACTCCGGCTCGAAGGAGGTGCTTTATGTTTGTGTCGACTGACAAAACAGAAGCGAGATGGGTTTCATTGCTTGATATGTTCAGACAAGCTTAGCTGTCCACATCCAGCGCTAGAAGGTAAAACACACAGACAAAGATATGTTATGCCAATTCTGTGTAGTTCTTCTGCAATTATTTAGAAGCCGAGATGGGTTTCTTTGCTTGAATGTTCAGACAAGCTTAGCTTGTCCACATCCAGTGCTAGCAGGTGAAACGCAGAGAAAGAAACATGTTCTGCTAATTCTGTGTAGTTCTTCTGATATTTTTTAGAAGCTAAGATGGGTTTCTTGCTTGATATGTTCAGAAAGCTGAGCTTGTCCACATCCAGCGCTAGAAGGTAAAACACAGAGACATGTTTGCTAATTCCGTGTAGTTCTTCTGCAATTATTTAGAAGCTGAGATGGGTTTCTTTGCTTGATATGTTCAGACAAGGAGTGTCCCATCCAGCTCTAGAAGGTAAAACACAGAGACATGTTCTTCTAATTCTGTGTAGTTCTTCTGCAATATTTCAAGCAGGTAAGTCTGACTTTAGTCAACAATGAACCAGTTTTAAACAAGCATTTCCACAGTGTGATAAAGGTTTTGTTATGTCCATGTCCTTGTTATTGGGTGTTCTCAAAAGTGATGCGTTCCTTCGATAGCTCAGTGGTAGAGCGGAGGACTGTAGATTCATAATGTCAGAAATCCTTAGG
>NW_024044099.1:0-6790 GCF_014851395.1 Micropterus salmoides
ATTAGGGCCCGAGCACGACCGTGCGAGGTCCCTATTGAAATTGCTCGATTATTAGGGCCCGAGCACGACCGTGAGGTCCCTATTGAATTTGCTCGGATTATATTTAGGGCCCGAGCACGACCGTGCGAGGTCCCTATTGAATTGCTCGGATTATTTTTTTTTTTTTTTTTTTTTTTTTTTTTTCTGCAAAGTAGGCCCAAATGACATGGCCTAAACATACTCGAAAACTCACCAAAATTTGCAAACATGTCAGAACCGGTGAAAAATTTCGTATTCTACAAGTTTCGCACATGGGCGTGGCAAAATGACTCGCTAGCGCCACCTAGAAAATTGGAAATGATTAGCCCCTCGTTCACGTTCAACCTACATGTACGAAATTTTCTGGGGACATGTATCGTATCAAGACGCACAAAAAAGCCTCAAGAACCCATAGCCTAAAGTCAACAGGAAGTCGGCCATTTTGAATTTTATGGCCATTTTTGGATGATTTACACACTTCGTACTTTAACGAACTCCTCCTAGGGATTTAGTCGGATCGACGTCAAATTTCTGCTGTGCCTTCTAAAGGCATTGACGATGAAAAGTTGTGCTATTTGCGCGTTTTCGTCAATGGGCGTGTCCGTGGCGTCGATGATTCGCATGAAACAGGAAGTTGTTGTAACTTCAGTGTACATGCTCACATCTGGACCAAACTGTACATGTAGGATGAGAGTCCCGCCCTGAACACATGTACATGCCGACATTCACCCACAGTCATAGCGCCACCTGCTGGCAACAGAAAGTGACCTTTAACGAAGCAGCCCCCGCCGCACGTTTCACCTACGTGCACGAATTTTCTGTGGTACGTGTATCTTGTCCAGACGCACAAAAAAGCTCTTGGAGCCATAGCCTAAACACAGGAAGTCGGCCATTTTGAATTTTACGTCAAATTTTGGATGATTTACACACTTCGTACTTTAACGAACTCCTCCTAGGGATTTAGTCCGACCGACCTCAAATTTGTGCTGTGCCTTCTAAAGGCATTGAAGATGAAAAGTTGTGCTATTTGCAAGTTTTCGTCAATGGGCGTGTCCGTGGCGTGGCGTCAAAGATCAGCTCTTCGCCATGACACGGAAGTTGTCGTAACTTCAGTGTACATGCTCACATCTGGACCAAACTGTACATGTAGGATGAGAGTCCCGCCCTGAACACATGTACATGCTGACATTCACCCACAGTCATAGCGCCACCTGCTGGCAACAGGAAGTGACTTTTAACGAAGCAGCCCCCGCCGCACGTTTTACCTACGTGCACGAATTTTCTGTGGTACGTGTATCTTGTCCAGACGCACAAAAAAGCTCTTGGAGCGATGCCTAAACAACAGGAAGTCGGCCATTTTGAATTTTACGTCAAATTTTGGATGATTTACACACTTCGTACTTTAACGAACTCCTCCTAGGGATTTAGTCCGACCGACCTCAAATTTGTGCTGTGCCTTCTAAAGGCATTGAAGATGAAAAGTTGTGCTATTTGCAAGTTTTCGTCAATGGGCGTGTCCGTGGCGTGGCGTCAAAGATCAACTCTTCGCCATGACACGGAAGTTGTCGTAACTTCAGTGTACATGCTCACATCTGGACCAAACTGTACATGTAGGATGAGAGTCCCGCCCTGAACACATGTACATGCTGACATTCACAGACAGTCATAGCGCCACCTGCTGGCAACAGGAAGTGACTTTTAACGAAGCAGCCCCCGCCGCACGTTTTACCTACGTGCACGAATTTTCTGTGGTACGTGTATCTTGTCCAGACGCACAAAAAAGCCTCTTGGAGCGATGCCCTAAAATCAACAGGAAGTCGGCCATTTTGAATTTTACGTCAAATTTTGGATGATTTACACACTTCGTACTTTAACGAACTCCTCCTAGGGATTTAGTCCGACCGACTTCAAATTTGTGCTGTGCCTTCTAAAGGCATTGAAGATGAAAAGTTGTGCTATTTGCGAGTTTTCGTCAATGGGTGTGTCCGTGGCGTGGCGTCAGAGATCAAGTCTTCGCCATGACACAGGAAGTTGTTGTAACTTCAGTGTACATGCTCACATCTGAACCAAACTTTACGTGCTTGATAACTCTCCCACCCCGCTATGGAGGACCGATCCTGACACAGTCAGAAATAAATACAGAAATAAATAAATGCTCAATAAATAAATAAGCATCCAATTAAATACACAAAAAATAATAAATAAATAAATGTAGGTAGTAATTAAATTATACAAGGAGACATAAATGTATATATTTTAATTAGTGCCTTTACTTATTCACCTTTGTTATAATTACCTTATTTGTTTATTCAACTTTATTTATTACTAATTTTTTTAATGTATTTATTTATGTGTGTGTTTTAATATTTTTGTCTGTTTTATTCTTCCTTTGTATTTATTTACCTTATTTATTTTCACCCATGGTATTTATTTCTGCCTGTCTTTTTTAAATTTTTGTATGCATTTCTGCCTCATTATGCAAATGAGGAGGGGCTGTGTCTCAAGGGGTCATCTTCTCTGCTATTGGTGGACCAGTCAGACAGGAGAGCTCCTACTCTGCCTGCAGACATCAACGATCTTGCCCCTCACACAGTCAGATGGCTTCCTTCAGTGCGCTGAGGTGTTTAACAACTCTGAAGACAATACTACCAGCAATGTCTTCCTTCTCTTTTCACGTAGACCCGACAGACAGTGCTTTCAGTTTGCTGCATGCATGGACACAGAACTGCGGTATAGGGAGAAGCACACGGTCAGCTGGCTGCAGCTAAATCTGGAGTGCACTCGTATTCAATTCTGTATGGTAAATTCAGTTTTAACGGAGCAGAGCGAGCTGACAGGCAGAGTTAGAGACTTTTTCTGTCCGTTTCTCTCTTTACAAAGACGCATGTTGCAGTCAGAGTCTTCTCTGAGATGCGAGCACGACATACAACACAATTTATCAAATTACACAACGGATATACAGTATGAAAATAAGATTGATTGGATTATACTCACAGGAAGTATAAAACCTCTTACATGGGTCTATTAAAAGTAAAGTAACACAAAAATGTCAGGGAAATTACTTTACTTAGATTTAAGTACTGCAGTTGTACATTTGAAATACCTTCCTACCTTTCTGATAGGAAGCCTTCTTGAGGTGGTATAAAACATTTCTTCTTATATTCTGATTTGAGTTGTGGACAACTATGACCACATGAATTAAAAAAACATTTCACTGCCCAAGTCAGCTATAACACAAGTCTTGTTCATCAGACTACATGCTGTACAGTATTTGTGGACAGATTTTGTCCCAGGATTTCTTATGCATTTCTTCTTCTTCGTTGCATGATTTAGAATAATAAGGTGAGAAATGGGTCTATTCTGAGTTCATCCTGCACTGCAGCAGCTAATAAAGTCCATTTAATCCCAAAAACGCTTTTCTTTTAGGCAGGCTGGAGCAGAAAACAACTCACCTTTCTCAAGTTGTACAGTAATGTCACATGTGTATGAAGGTGGATCAAACAAGCTAATCTTAAATGTCAAAGTAGAGAGGAGCCTAGTAGGCCTATTTATTTTCATTCATTACACAATATGAATAAGCTATGCAGACAGTTGTAAAGAAAGAACATCTTTTTCTTCTGTTCTCTACTTGTTATAGTTACACAGTATTAGGGGTGTGGGCTGTATTAAAAGTATCCACTGTTCTCCCATGCTCTAACACACAGTAACGATGAAATGTGTGCTGTTCTCACATTCTTCCTCTGTATGTACACATAAACAACAAGGCAGGGAAATATAAAAGGAATTTATTTTATTGTTTGGGTACATTATTGTTCAGTGTACATGCTCACATCTGAAACAAACTTTACGTGCTTGATAACTCTCCCACCCCGCAGACATCTACACGTCAATACCGATTTATATTCATAGCGGCAAGTGCTATGTAGCTCCACATAGGGGACACAGGAAGTGACATATACACCTTCATGCGGCGTCGGAACCGCGTAGGAAATTCACAGCCGCACCGGCAGAGCTCCAGAATATGCAACTCGGCCGGCTCACGCGCGACGCGCTTACAAGTGCGAGGCCCGCCCAACGCTGCTTGCAGCTTTAATTTTTTTTTTTTTTTTTTTTTTTTTTTTTTTTTCTGCAAAGTAGGCCCAAATGACATGGCCTAAACATACTCGAAAACTCACCAAAATTTGCAAACATGTCAGAACCGGTGAAAAATTTCGTATTCTACAAGTTTCGCACATGGGCGTGGCAAAATGACTCGCTAGCGCCACCTAGAAAATTGGAAATGATTAGCCCCTCGTTCACGTTCAACCTACATGTACGAAATTTTCTGGGGACATGTATCGTATCAAGACGCACAAAAAAGCCTCAAGAACCCATAGCCTAAAGTCAACAGGAAGTCGGCCATTTTGAATTTTATGGCCATTTTTGGATGATTTACACACTTCGTACTTTAACGAACTCCTCCTAGGGATTTAGTCGGATCGACGTCAAATTTCTGCTGTGCCTTCTAAAGGCATTGACGATGAAAAGTTGTGCTATTTGCGAGTTTTCGTCAATGGGCGTGTCCGTGGCGTCGATGATTCGCATGAAACAGGAAGTTGTTGTAACTTCAGTGTACATGCTCACATCTGGACCAAACTGTACATGTAGGATGAGAGTCCCGCCCTGAACACATGTACATGCCGACATTCACCCACAGTCATAGCGCCACCTGCTGGCAACAGAAAGTGACCTTTAACGAAGCAGCCCCCGCCGCACGTTTCACCTACGTGCACGAATTTTCTGTGGTACGTGTATCTTGTCCAGACGCACAAAAAAGCCTCTTGGAGCCATAGCCTAAACAACAGGAAGTCGGCCATTTTGAATTTTACGTCAAATTTTGGATGATTTACACACTTCGTACTTTAACGAACTCCTCCTAGGGATTTAGTCCGACCGACCTCAAATTTGTGCTGTGCCTTCTAAAGGCATTGAAGATGAAAAGTTGTGCTATTTGCAAGTTTTCGTCAATGGGCGTGTCCGTGGCGTGGCGTCAAAGATCAGCTCTTCGCCATGACACGGAAGTTGTCGTAACTTCAGTGTACATGCTCACATCTGGACCAAACTGTACATGTAGGATGAGAGTCCCGCCCTGAACACATGTACATGCTGACATTCACCCACAGTCATAGCGCCACCTGCTGGCAACAGGAAGTGACTTTTAACGAAGCAGCCCCCGCCGCACGTTTTACCTACGTGCACGAATTTTCTGTGGTACGTGTATCTTGTCCAGACGCACAAAAAGCCTCTTGGAGCGATGCCTAAACCAACAGGAAGTCGGCCATTTTGAATTTTACGTCAAATTTTGGATGATTTACACACTTCGTACTTTAACGAACTCCTCCTAGGGATTTAGTCCGACCGACCTCAAATTTGTGCTGTGCCTTCTAAAGGCATTGAAGATGAAAAGTTGTGCTATTTGCAAGTTTTCGTCAATGGGCGTGTCCGTGGCGTGGCGTCAAAGATCAACTCTTCGCCATGACACGGAAGTTGTCGTAACTTCAGTGTACATGCTCACATCTGGACCAAACTGTACATGTAGGATGAGAGTCCCGCCCTGAACACATGTACATGCTGACATTCACAGACAGTCATAGCGCCACCTGCTGGCAACAGGAAGTGACTTTTAACGAAGCAGCCCCCGCCGCACGTTTTACCTACGTGCACGAATTTTCTGTGGTACGTGTATCTTGTCCAGACGCACAAAAAAGCCTCTTGGAGCGATGCCCTAAAATCAACAGGAAGTAGGCCATTTTGAATTTTACGTCAAATTTTGGATGATTTACACACTTCGTACTTTAACGAACTCCTCCTAGGATTTAGTCCGACCGACTTCAAATTTGTGCTGTGCCTTCTAAAGGCATTGAAGATGAAAAGTTGTGCTATTTGCGAGTTTTCGTCAATGGGTGTGTCCGTGGCGTGGCGTCAGAGATCAAGTCTTCGCCATGACACAGGAAGTTGTTGTAACTTCAGTGTACATGCTCACATCTGAACCAAACTTTACGTGCTTGATAACTCTCCCACCCCGTTATGGAGGACCGATCCTGACACAGTCAGAAATAAATACAGAAATAAATAAATGCTCAATAATAAATAAGCATCCAATTAAATACACAAAAAATAAAGTAAATAAATAAATGTAGGTAGTAATTAAATTATACAAGGAGACATAAATGTATATATTTAATTAGTGCCTTTACTTATTCACCTTTGTTATAATTACCTTATTTGTTTATTCAACTTTATTTATTACTAATTTTTTAATGTATTTATTTATGTGTGTGTTTTAATATTTTTGTCTGTTTTATCTTCCTTTGTATTTATTACCTTATTTATTTATCACCCTGGTATTTATTTCTGCCTGTCTTTAAATTTTTGTATGCATTTCTGCCATTATGCAAATGAGGAGGGGCTGTGTCTCAAGGGGTCATCTTCTGCATTGGTGGACCAGTCAGACAGGAGAGCTCCTACTCTGCCTGCAGACATCAACGATCTTGACCCTCACACAGTCATGGCTTCCTTCAGTGCCTGAGGTGTTTAACAACTCTGAAGACAACTACCACATGTCTTCCTTCTCTCTTTCCACGTAGACGCTCCACAGACAGTGCTTTCTCAGTTTGCTGCATGCATGGACACAGAACTGCGGTATAGGGAAAAGCACACGTCAGCTGGCTGCAGCTAAATCTGGAGTGCACTCGTATTCAATTCTGTATGGTAAATTTCAGTTTAACGGAGC
>NW_024044100.1:0-1553 GCF_014851395.1 Micropterus salmoides
TATTGGTGGACCAGTCAGACAGGAGAGCTCCTACTCTGCCTGCAGACATCAACGATCTTGCCCCACACAGTCGATGGCTTCCTTCAGTGCGCTGAGGTGTTAACAACTCTGAAGACAATACTACCAGCAATGTCTTCCTTCTCTTTTCACGTAGAGCTCCGACAGACAGTGCTTTCAGTTTGCTGCATGCATGGAACAGAACTGCGGTATAGGGAGAAGCACACGGTCAGCTGGCTGCAGCTAAATCTGGAGTGCACTCGTATTCAATTCTGTATGGTAATTCAGTTTTAACGGAGCAGAGCGAGCTGACAGGCAGAGTTAGAGACTTTTCTGTCCGTTTCTCTCTTTACAAAGACGCATGTTGCAGTCAGAGTCTTCTCTGAGATGCGAGCACGACATACAACACAATTTATCAAATACACAACGGATATACAGTATGAAAATAAGATGATTGGATTATACTCACAGGAAGTATAAAACCTCTTACATGGGTCTATTAAAAGTAAAGTAACACAAAAATGTCAGGGAAATTACTTTACTTAGATTTAAGTACTGCAGTTGTACATTTGAAATACCTTCCTACCTTTCTGATAGGAAGCCTTTTGAGGTGGTATAAAACATTTTCTTCTTATATTCTGATTTGAGTTGTGGACAACTATGACCACATGAATTAAAAAAACATTTCACTGCCCAAGTCAGCTATAACACAAGTCTTGATCATCAGACTACATGCTGTACAGTATTTGTGGACAGATTTTGTCCCAGGATTTATTATGCATTTCTTCTTCTGTTGCATGATTTAGAATAATAAGGTGAGAAATGGGTCTATTCTGAGTTCATCCTGCACTGCAGCAGCTAATAAAGTCCATTTAATCCCCAAAACGCTTTTCTTTTAGGCAGGCTGGAGCAGAAAACAACTCACCTTTCTCAAGTTGTACAGTAATGTCACATGTGTATGAAGGTGGATCAAACAAGCTAATCTTAAATGTCAAAGTAGAGAGGAGCCTAGTAGGCCTATATTTCATTCATTACACAATATGAATAAGCTATGCAGACAGTTGTAAAGAAAGAACATCTTTTCTTCTGTTCTCTACTTGTTATAGTTACACAGTATTAGGGGTGTGGGCTGTATTAAAAGTATCCACTGTTCTCCATGCTCTAACACACAGTAACGATGAAATGTGTGCTGTTCTCACATTCTTCCTCTGTATGTACACATAAACAACAAGGCAGGGAAATATAAAGGAATTTATTTTTGTTTGGGTACATTATTGTTCAGTGTACATGCTCACATCTGAAACAAACTTTACGTGCTTGATAACTTCCCACCCGCAGACATCTACACCCAATACGATTTATATTCATAGCGGCAAGTGCTATGTAGCTCCACATAGGGGACACAGGAAGTGACATATAGCAATTCATGCGGCGTCGGAAACGCGTAGGAAATTCACAGCCGCACCGGCAGAGCTCCAGAATATGCAACTCGGCCGGCTCACGCGCGGACGCGCTACAAGTGCGAGGGCCCGCCCAACGCTGCTTGCAGCTTAATT
>NW_024044101.1:0-1127 GCF_014851395.1 Micropterus salmoides
ACAGAAAATTCGTGCACGTAGGTGAAACGTGCGGCGGGGGCTGCTTCGTTAAAAGTCACTTCCGTTGCCAGCAGGTGGCGCTATGACTGTGGGTGAATGTCAGCATGTACATGTGTTCAGGGCGGGACTCTCATCCTACATGTACAGTTTGGTCCAGATGTGAGCATGTACACTGAATTACGACAACTTCCGTGTCATGGCGAAGAGTTGATCTTTGACGCCACGCCACGGACACGCCCATTGACGAAAACTTCAAATAGCACAACTTTTCATCTTCAATGCCTTTAGAAGGCACAGCACAAATTTGAGGTCGGTCCGACTAAATCCCTAGGAGGAGTTCGTTAAAGTACGAAGTGTGTAAATCATCCAAAATTTGACGTAAATTCAAAATGGCCGACTTCCTGTTGGATTTAGGCTATGGCTCCAAGAGACTTTTTTGTGCGTCTGGACAAGATCACGTACCACAGAAAATTCGTGCACGTAGTGAAACGTGCGGCGGGGGCTGCTTCGTTAAAGTCACTTTCTGTTTGCCAGCAGGTGGCGCTATGACTGTGGGTGAATGTCGGCATGTACATGTGTTCAGGGCGGGACTCTCATCCTACATGTACAGTTTGGTCCAGATGTGAGCATGTACACTAAGTTCAACAACTTCCTGTTTCATAGCGAATCATCGACGCCACGGACACGCCCATTGACGAAAACGCGCAAATAGCACAACTTTTCATCGTCAATGCCTTTAGAAGGCACAGCAGAAATTTGACGTCGATCCGACTAATCCCTAGGAGTTTCGTTAAAGTACGAAGTGTGTAAATCATTCCAAAAATGGCCTATAATTCAAAATGGCCGACTTCCTGTTGACTTTAGGCTATGGGTTCTTGAGGCTTTTTGTGCGTCTTGACATGATACATGTCCCCAGAAAATTTCGTAATGTAGTTGAATGAACGAGGGCTAATTTTTTTTTCCAATTTTCTAGTGGCGCTAGCGAGTCATTTTGCAACGCCCATGTGCGAAACTTGTAGAATACGAATTTTTCACCGGTTCTGACATGTTTGCAAATTTGGTGAGTTTTCGAGTATGTTAGGCCATGTCATTTGGGCCTACTTTGCAGAAAAAAGAAAAAAAAAAAA
>NW_024044102.1:0-1001 GCF_014851395.1 Micropterus salmoides
TGTGTCATATATACCAGCCAACAGTGGACATGTCTGCTTAATACTAGTTAGGAAATCTACTATTGCTGAGCCTTTAAGTTTTGTTTCAAAACGCATATATCAAATCATGTGTCAACAGACTGCTTAGTTGAGATTATATTTTTCTCATAAGTATTTGTTTTTGCTTTCGTTTGTCATACATGCTATAGTTTGAATGTCAAATTATCCTTATTAGAAAAAGGATAACTCATTATCTGTTGTCTGACCTCATTATATTCATAAATGACTTTAGCCCTTAAAGATATCCAAATAGCCTTAACAGAGTGTAGTGGATGTGTGATTCAAAACCAGTCTAAGATTCAGTTATTAAGAGCAAATACAAAGTAACTCTTTAAAATGCATACATCACCATTCCACACAGGTCATAAAAATGACCATCCCACACAGAAGAATATGAATTCCCCTAAGAGAAAGTTAAAATAAGTGCACTAGTGTAATAAGATATTTTATTATTATTTAAACGGTATTTGAAACCTAGATCAAGTAATTTTTGTTGGTAATACTGTAGTGTTGATATCAATGCATGCAGCAAAGTTACTCTGAATTAAAGTTTAAAGTTTATTTATTTTCAGTTAAAGTGATTAAAGTTTGGATCACGGTGAAATGTTTACACATCGCTCACATTAAAGTTAAATTATCCATTTTTGAAAGAAACAAAGAAAGTCTTTGAAGGTAAAAACACTCATTAGGTGAGAATGAGCACAGACAGTTCCACTGCATAACAATGGAGGTCCCCCTTGGATAGGTAGCTATCGTTTAAGGATCTAAGTCCCCTCTTGGCAATTTCTTTAAAAAGCCAAAAAAAGCAAATTTGCAGTAAATTATGTTAAAAGACAGTAAAAGTAAATTTTGTATTATATTTATTTTACTTCAAAAGGACTGGAAACAGGTCCACATTGGCAGTTTACTCCGACGGTGCACTGTTGGATAGGTCGCGTGTATGTGTGGTGTGTGGTGTGTGT
>NW_024044103.1:0-1388 GCF_014851395.1 Micropterus salmoides
CGGGACTCTCATCCTACATGTACAGTTTGGTGCAGACGTGAGCATGTACACTGAAGATACGACAACTTCCGTGTCATGGCGAGAGTTGATCTTGACGCCACGCCACGGACACCCATTGACGAAAACTCGCAAATAGCACAACTTTTCATCTTCAATGCCTTTAGAAGGCACAGCACAAATTTGAAGTCGGTCGGACTAAAATCCCTAGGAGGAGTTCGTTAAAGTACGAAGTGGTAAATCATCCAAAATTTGACGTAAAATTCAAAAATGGCCGACTTCCTGTTGATTTTAGGGCATCGCTCCAAGAGGCTTTTTTGTGCGTCTGGACAAGATACACGTACCACAGAAAATTCGTGCACGTAGGTGAAACGTGCGGCGGGGGCTGCTTTGTTTAAAGTCACTTCCTGTTGCCAGCAGGTGGCGCTATGCACTGTGGGTGAATGTCAGCATGTACATGTGTTCAGGGCGGGACTCTCATCCTACATGTACAGTTTGGTGCAGATGTGAGCATGTACACTGAAGTTACGACAACTTCCGTGTCATGGCGAAGAGTAGATCTTTGACGCCACGCCACGGACACGCCCATTGACGAAAACTTGCAAATAGCACAACTTTTCATCTTCAATGCCTTTAGAAGGCACAGCAAAATTTGAGGTCGGTCGGACTAAATCCCTAGGAGGAGTTCGTTAAAGTACGAAGGGTGTAAATCATCCAAAATTTGACGTAAAATTCAAAATGGCCGACTTCCTGTTGGGTTTAGGCTATGGCTCAAGAGACTTTTTTGTGCGTCTGGACAAGATACACGTACCACAGAAAATTCGTGCACGTAGGTGAAACGTGCGGCGGGGGCGTCTTTGTAAAAGTCACTTCCTGTTGCCAGCAGGTGGCGCCTCAATGCTGGTGATATCAGCATGTACATGTGTTCAGGGCGGGGACTCTCATCCTACATGTACAGTTTGGTCCAGATGTGAGCATGTACACTGAAGCTACGACAACTTCCGTGTCATGGCGAAGAGTTGATCTTTGACGCCACGCCACGGACACGCCCATTGACGAAAACTTGCAAATAGCACAACTTTTCATCTTCAATGCCTTTAGAAGGCAGCACAAATTTGAGGTCGGTCGGACTAATCCCTAGGAGGAGTTTTGTAAAGTACGAAGTGTGAAATCATCCAAAATTTGACGTAAAATTCAAAATGGCCGACTTCCTGTTGGGTTTAGGCTATGGCTCCAAGAGATTTTTGTGCGTCTGGACAAGATACACGTACCACAGAAAATTCGTGCACGAGGTGAAACATGCGGGGGGGCTGCTTCGTTAAAGGTCACTTTCTATTGCCAGCAGGTGGCGCTATGACTGTGGGTGAATGTCGGCATGTACATGTGTTCAG
>NW_024044104.1:0-9283 GCF_014851395.1 Micropterus salmoides
ATTGCTCGATTATTAGGCCCGAGCACGACCTTGCGAGGTCCCTATTGAATTTGCTCGTATTTTTTTTTTTTTTTTTTTTTTTTTTTTTCTGCAAAGTAGGCCCAAATGACATGGCCTAAACATACTCGAAAACTCACCAAAATTTGCAAACATGTCAGAACCGGTGAAAAATTTCGTATTCTACAAGTTTCGCACATGGGCGTGGCAAAATGACTCGCTAGCGCCACCTAGAAAATTGGAAAATTAGCCCCTCGTTCACGTTCAACCTACATGTACGAAATTTTCTGGGGACATGTATTGTATCAAGACGCACAAAAAAGCCTCAAGAACCCATAGCCTAAAGTCAACAGGAAGTCGGCCATTTTGAATTTTATGGCCATTTTTGGATGATTTACACACTTCGTACTTTAACGAACTCCTCCTAGGGATTTAGTCGGATCGACGTCAAATTTGTGCTGTGCCTTCGAAAGGCATTGACGATGAAAAGTTGTGCTATTTGCGCGTTTTCGTCAATGGGCGTGTCCGTGGCGTCGATGATTCGCATGAACAGGAAGTTGTTGTAACTTCAGTGTACATGCTCACATCTGGACCAAACTGTACATGTAGGATGAGAGTCCCGCCCTGAACACATGTACATGCTGACATTCACAGACAGTCATAGCGCCACCTGCTGGCAACAGGAAGTGACTTTTAACGAAGCAGCCCCCGCCGCACGTTTTACCTACGTGCACGAATTTTCTGTGGTACGTGTATCTTGTCCAGACGCACAAAAAAGTCTCTTGGAGCCATAGCCTAAACCCAACAGGAAGTCGGCCATTTTGAATTTTACGTCAAATTTTGGATGATTTACACACTTCGTACTTTAACGAACTCCTCCTAGGGATTTAGTCCGACCGACCTCAAATTTGTGCTGTGCCTTCTAAAGGCATTGAAGATGAAAAGTTGTGCTATTTGCAAGTTTTCGTCAATGGGCGTGTCCGTGGCGTGGCGTCAAAGATCAGCTCTTCGCCATGACACGGAAGTTGTCGTAACTTCAGTGTACATGCTCACATCTGGACCAAACTGTACATGTAGGATGAGAGTCCCGCCCTGAACACATGTACATGCTGACATTCACAGACAGTCATAGCGCCACCTGCTGGCAACAGGAAGTGACTTTTAACGAAGCAGCCCCCGCCGCACGTTTTACCTACGTGCACGAATTTTCTGTGGTACGTGTATCTTGTCCAGACGCACAAAAAAGTCTCTTGGAGCCATAGCCTAAACCCAACAGGAAGTCGGCCATTTTGAATTTTACGTCAAATTTTGGATGATTTACACACTTCGTACTTTAACGAACTCCTCCTAGGGATTTAGTCCGACCGACCTCAAATTTGTGCTGTGCCTTCTAAAGGCATTGAAGATGAAAAGTTGTGCTATTTGCAAGTTTTCGTCAATGGGCGTGTCCGTGGCGTGGCGTCAAAGATCAACTCTTCGCCATGACACGGAAGTTGTCGTAACTTCAGTGTACATGCTCACATCTGACCAAACTGTACATGTAGGATGAGAGTCCCGCCCTGAACACATGTACATGCTGACATTCACAGACAGTCATAGCGCCACCTGCTGGCAACAGGAAGTGACTTTTAACGAAGCAGCCCCCGCCGCACGTTTTACCTACGTGCACGAATTTTCTGTGGTACGTGTATCTTGTCCAGACGCACAAAAAAGCCTCTTGGAGCGATGCCCTAAAATCAACAGGAAGTAGGCCATTTTGAATTTTACGTCAAATTTTGGATGATTTACACACTTCGTACTTTAACGAACTCCTCCTAGGGATTTAGTCCGACCGACTTCAAATTTGTGCTGTGCCTTCTAAAGGCATTGAAGATGAAAAGTTGTGCTATTTGCGAGTTTTCGTCAATGGGTGTGTCCGTGGCGTGGCGTCAGAGATCAAGTCTTCGCCATGACACAGGAAGTTGTTGTAACTTCAGTGTACATGCTCACATCTGAACCAAACTTTACGTGCTTGATAACTCTCCCACCCCGTTATGGAGGACCGATCCTGACACAGTCAGAAATAAATACAGAAATAAATAAATGCTCAATAAATAAATAAGCATCCAATTAAATACACAAAAAAATAAAGTAAATAAATAAATGTAGGTAGTAATTAAATTATACAAGGAGACATAAATGTATATATTTTAATTAGTGCCTTTACTATTCACCTTTGTTATAATTACCTTATTTGTTTATTCAACTTTATTTATTACAAATTTTTTTAATGTATTTATTTATGTGTGTGTTTTAATATTTTTGTCTGTTTTATTCTTCCTTTGTATTTATTTACCTTATTTATTTTCACCCATGGTATTTATTTCTGCCTGTCTTTTTTAAATTTTTGTATGCATTTCTGCCTCATTATGCAAATGAGGAGGGGCTGTGTCTCAAGGGGTCATCTTCTCTGCTATTGGTGGACCAGTCAGACAGGAGAGCTCCTACTCTGCCTGCAGACATCAACGATCTTGCCCCTCACACAGTCAGATGGCTTCCTTCAGTGCGCTGAGGTGTTTAACAACTCTGAAGACAATACTACAGCAATGTCTTCCTTCTCTTTTCACGTAGACGCTCCGACAGACGGTGCTTTCAGTTTGCTGCATGCATGGACACAGAACTGCGGTACAGCACACAGTAACGATGAAATGTGTGCTGTTCTCACATTCTTCCTCTGTATGTACACATAAACAACAAGGCAGGGAAATATAAAAGGAATTTATTTTATTGTTTGGGTACATTATTGTTCAGTGTACATGCTCACATCTGAAACAAACTTTACGTGCTTGATAACTCTCCCACCCCGCAGACATCTACACGCCAACACCGATTTATATTCATAGCGGCAAGTGCTATGTAGCTCCACATAGGGGACACAGGAAGTGACATATAACACCTTCATGCGGCGTCATAACCGCGTAGCAAATTCACAGCCGCACCGGCAGAGCTCCAGAATATGCAACTCGGCCGGCTCACACGCGGACGCGCTTATAAGTGCGAGGGCCCGCCCAACGCTGCTTGCAGCTTTAATTTTTTTTTTTTTTTTTTTTTTTTTTTTTTTTCTGCAAAGTAGGCCCAAATGACATGGCCTAAACATACTCGAAAACTCACCAAAATTTGCAAACATGTCAGAACCGGTGAAAAATTTCGTATTCTACAAGTTTCGCACATGGGCGTGGCAAAATGACTCGCTAGCGCCACCTAGAAAATTGGAAATGATTAGCCCCTCGTTCACGTTCAACCTACATGTACGAAATTTTCTGGGGACATGTATCGTATCAAGACGCACAAAAAAGCCTCAAGAACCCATAGCCTAAAGTCAACAGGAAGTCGGCCATTTTGAATTTTATGGCCATTTTTGGATGATTTACACACTTCGTACTTTAACGAACTCCTCCTAGGGATTTAGTCGGATCGACGTCAAATTTCTGCTGTGCCTTCTAAAGGCATTGACGATGAAAAGTTGTGCTATTTGCGCGTTTTCGTCAATGGGCGTGTCCGTGGCGTCGATGATTCGCAATGAAACAGGAAGTTGTTGTAACTTCAGTGTACATGCTCACATCTGGACCAAACTGTACATGTAGGATGAGAGTCCCGCCCTGAACACATGTACATGCCGACATTCACCCACAGTCATAGCGCCACCTGCTGGCAACAGAAAGTGACCTTTAACGAAGCAGCCCCCGCCGCACGTTTCACCTACGTGCACGAATTTTCTGTGGTACGTGTATCTTGTCCAGACGCACAAAAAAGTCTCTTGGAGCCATAGCCTAAACCCAACAGGAAGTCGGCCATTTTGAATTTTACGTCAAATTTTGGATGATTTACACACTTCGTACTTTAACGAACTCCTCCTAGGGATTTAGTCCGACCGACCTCAAATTTGTGCTGTGCCTTCTAAAGGCATTGAAGATGAAAAGTTGTGCTATTTGCAAGTTTTCGTCAATGGGCGTGTCCGTGGCGTGGCGTCAAAGATCAGCTCTTCGCCATGACACGGAAGTTGTCGTAACTTCAGTGTACATGCTCACATCTGGACCAAACTGTACATGTAGGATGAGAGTCCCGCCCTGAACACATGTACATGCTGACATTCACCCACAGTCATAGCGCCACCTGCTGGCAACAGGAAGTGACTTTTAACGAAGCAGCCCCCGCCGCACGTTTTACCTACGTGCACGAATTTTCTGTGGTACGTGTATCTTGTCCAGACGCACAAAAAAGTCTCTTGGAGCCATAGCCTAAACCAACAGGAAGTCGGCCATTTTGAATTTTACGTCAAATTTTGGATGATTTACACACTTCGTACTTTAACGAACTCCTCCTAGGGATTTAGTCCGACCGACCTCAAATTTGTGCTGTGCCTTCTAAAGGCATTGAAGATGAAAAGTTGTGCTATTTGCAAGTTTTCGTCAATGGGCGTGTCCGTGGCGTGGCGTCAAAGATCAACTCTTCGCCATGACACGGAAGTTGTCGTAACTTCAGTGTACATGCTCACATCTGGACCAAACTGTACATGTAGGATGAGAGTCCCGCCCTGAACACATGTACATGCTGACATTCACAGACAGTCATAGCGCCACCTGCTGGCAACAGGAAGTGACTTTTAACGAAGCAGCCCCCGCCGCACGTTTTACCTACGTGCACGAATTTTCTGTGGTACGTGTATCTTGTCCAGACGCACAAAAAAGCCTCTTGGAGCGATGCCCTAAAATCAACAGGAAGTCGGCCATTTTGAATTTTACGTCAAATTTTGGATGATTTACACACTTCGTACTTTAACGAACTCCTCCTAGGGATTTAGTCCGACCGACTTCAAATTTGTGCTGTGCCTTCTAAAGGCATTGAAGATGAAAAGTTGTGCTATTTGCGAGTTTTCGTCAATGGGTGTGTCCGTGGCGTGGCGTCAGAGATCAAGTCTTCGCCATGACACAGGAAGTTGTTGTAACTTCAGTGTACATGCTCACATCTGAACCAAACTTTACGTGCTTGATAACTCTCCCACCCCGTTATGGAGGACCGATCCTGACACAGTCAGAAATAAATACAGAAATAAATAAATGCTCAATAAATAAATAAGCATCCAATTAAATACACAAAAAAATAAGTAAATAAATAAATGTAGGTAGTAATTAAATTATACAAGGAGACATAAATGTATATATTTTAATTAGTGCCTTTACTATTCACCTTTGTTATAATTACCTTATTTGTTTATTCAACTTTATTTATTACAATTTTTTTAATGTATTTATTTATGTGTGTGTTTTAATATTTTTGTCTGTTTTATTCTTCCTTTGTATTTATTTACCTTATTTATTTTCACCCATGGTATTTATTTCTGCCTGTCTTTTTTAAATTTTTGTATGCATTTCTGCCTCATTATGCAAATGAGGAGGGGCTGTGTCTCAAGGGGTCATCTTCTCTGCTATTGGTGGACCAGTCAGACAGGAGAGCTCCTACTCTGCCTGCAGACATCAACGATCTTGCCCCTCACACAGTCAGATGGCTTCCTTCAGTGCGCTGAGGTGTTTAACAACTCTGAAGACAATACTACCAGCAATGTCTTCCTTCTCTTTTCACGTAGACGCTCCGACAGACGTGCTTTCAGTTTGCTGCATGCATGGACACAGAACTGCGGTACAGCACACAGTAACGATGAAATGTGTGCTGTTCTCACATTCTTCCTCTGTATGTACACATAAACAACAAGGCAGGGAAATATAAAAGGAATTTATTTTATTGTTTGGGTACATTATTGTTCAGTGTACATGCTCACATCTGAAACAAACTTTACGTGCTTGATAACTCTCCCACCCCGCAGACATCTACACGCCAACACCGATTTATATTCATAGCGGCAAGTGCTATGTAGCTCCACATAGGGGACACAGGAAGTGACATATAACACCTTCATGCGGCGTCATAACCGCGTAGCAAATTCACAGCCGCACCGGCAGAGCTCCAGAATATGCAACTCGGCCGGCTCACACGCGGACGCGCTTATAAGTGCGAGGGCCCGCCCAACGCTGCTTGCAGCTTTAATTTTTTTTTTTTTTTTTTTTTTTTTTTCTGCAAAGTAGGCCCAAATGACATGGCCTAAACATACTCGAAAACTCACCAAAATTTGCAAACATGTCAGAACCGGTGAAAAATTTCGTATTCTACAAGTTTCGCACATGGGCGTGGCAAAATGACTCGCTAGCGCCACCTAGAAAATTGGAAATGATTAGCCCCTCGTTCACGTTCAACCTACATGTACGAAATTTTCTGGGGACATGTATCGTATCAAGACGCACAAAAAAGCCTCAAGAACCCATAGCCTAAAGTCAACAGGAAGTCGGCCATTTTGAATTTTATGGCCATTTTTGGATGATTTACACACTTCGTACTTTAACGAACTCCTCCTAGGGATTTAGTCGGATCGACGTCAAATTTCTGCTGTGCCTTCTAAAGGCATTGACGATGAAAAGTTGTGCTATTTGCGCGTTTTCGTCAATGGGCGTGTCCGTGGCGTCGATGATTCGCAATGAAACAGGAAGTTGTTGTAACTTCAGTGTACATGCTCACATCGGACCAAACTGTACATGTAGGATGAGAGTCCCGCCCTGAACACATGTACATGCCGACATTCACCCACAGTCATAGCGCCACCTGCTGGCAACAGAAAGTGACCTTTAACGAAGCAGCCCCCGCCGCACGTTTCACCTACGTGCACGAATTTTCTGTGGTACGTGTATCTTGTCCAGACGCACAAAAAAGTCTCTTGGAGCCATAGCCTAAACCAACAGGAAGTCGGCCATTTTGAATTTTACGTCAAATTTTGGATGATTTACACACTTCGTACTTTAACGAACTCCTCCTAGGGATTTAGTCCGACCGACCTCAAATTTGTGCTGTGCCTTCTAAAGGCATTGAAGATGAAAAGTTGTGCTATTTGCAAGTTTTCGTCAATGGGCGTGTCCGTGGCGTGGCGTCAAAGATCAGCTCTTCGCCATGACACGGAAGTTGTCGTAACTTCAGTGTACATGCTCACATCTGGACCAAACTGTACATGTAGGATGAGAGTCCCGCCCTGAACACATGTACATGCTGACATTCACCCACAGTCATAGCGCCACCTGCTGGCAACAGGAAGTGACTTTTAACGAAGCAGCCCCCGCCGCACGTTTCACCTACGTGCACGAATTTTCTGTGGTACGTGTATCTTGTCCAGACGCACAAAAAAGCCTCTTGGAGCGATGCCCTAAACAACAGGAAGTCGGCCATTTTGAATTTTACGTCAAATTTTGGATGATTTACACACTTCGTACTTTAACGAACTCCTCCTAGGGATTTAGTCCGACCGACCTCAAATTTGTGCTGTGCCTTCTAAAGGCATTGAAGATGAAAAGTTGTGCTATTTGCAAGTTTTCGTCAATGGGCGTGTCCGTGGCGTGGCGTCAAAGATCAGCTCTTCGCCATGACACGGAAGTTGTCGTAACTTCAGTGTACATGCTCACATCTGGACCAAACTGTACATGTAGGATGAGAGTCCCGCCCTGAACACATGTACATGCTGACATTCACAGACAGTCATAGCGCCACCTGCTGGCAACAGGAAGTGACTTTTAACGAAGCAGCCCCCGCCGCACGTTTCACCTACGTGCACGAATTTTCTGTGGTACGTGTATCTTGTCCAGACGCACAAAAAAGCCTCTTGGAGCGATGCCCTAAAATCAACAGGAAGTCGGCCATTTTGAATTTTACGTCAAATTTTGGATGATTTACACACTTCGTACTTTAACGAACTCCTCCTAGGGATTTAGTCCGACCGACTTCAAATTTGTGCTGTGCCTTCTAAAGGCATTGAAGATGAAAAGTTGTGCTATTTGCGAGTTTTCGTCAATGGGTGTGTCCGTGGCGTGGCGTCAGAGATCAAGTCTTCGCCATGACACAGGAAGTTGTTGTAACTTCAGTGTACATGCTCACATCTGAACCAAACTTTACGTGCTTGATAACTCTCCCACCCCGTATGGAGGACCGATCCTGACACAGTCAGAAATAAATACAGAAATAAATAAATGCTCAATAAATAAATAAGCATCCAATTAAATACACAAAAAAATAAAGTAAATAAATAAATGTAGGTAGTAATTAAATTATACAAGGAGACATAAATGTATATATTTTAATTAGTGCCTTTACTTATTCACCTTTGTTATAATTACCTTATTTGTTTATTCAACTTTATTTATTACTAATTTTTTTAATGTATTTATTTATGTGTGTGTTTTAATATTTTTGTCTGTTTTATTCTTCCTTTGTATTTATTTACCTTATTTATTTTCACCCATGGTATTTATTTCTGCCTGTCTTTTAAATTTTTGTATGCATTTCTGCCTCATTATGCAAATGAGGAGGGGCTGTGTCTCAAGGGGTCATCTTCTCTGCTATTGGTGGACCAGTCAGACAGGAGAGCTCCTACTCTGCCTGCAGACATCAACGATCTTGCCCCTCACACAGTCAGATGGCTTCCTTCAGTGCGCTGAGGTGTTTAACAACTCTGAAGACAACTACCAGCAATGTCTTCCTTCTCTTTTCACGTAGACCTCCGACAGACAGTGCTTTCAGTTTGCTGCATGCATGGACACAGAACTGCGGTATAGGGAGAAGCACACGGTCAGCTGGCTGCAGCTAAATCTGGAGTGCACTCGTATTCAATTCTGTATGGTAAATTCAGTTTTAACGGAGCAGAGCGAGCTGACAGGCAGAGTTAGAGACTTTTTCTGTCTTTCTCTCTTTACAAAGACGCATGTTGCAGTCAGAGTCTCTCGAGTGATTCTGCTGCAGCACACATACAACACAATTTATCAAATTACACAACGGATATACAGTATGAAAATAAGATTGATTGGATTATACTCACAGGAAGTATAAACCTGTACATGCGTAACACAGTAATGTCAGGGAAATTACTTTACTTAGATTTAAGTACTGCAGTTGTACATTTGAAATACCTTCCTACCTTTCTGATAGGAAGCCTTCTTGAGGTGGTATAAAACATTTCTTCTTATATTCTGATTTGAGTTGTGGACAACTATGACCACATGAATTAAAAAATTAAACATTTCACTGCCCAAGTCAGCTATAACACAAGTCTTGTTCATCAGACTACATGCTGTGTACAGATTTTGTCCCAGGATTTTTATGCATTTCTTCTTCTTCGTTGCATGATTTAGAATAAGGTGAGAAATGGGTCTGTTCTGAG
>NW_024044105.1:0-3156 GCF_014851395.1 Micropterus salmoides
GCGCTTACAAGTGCGAGGGCCGCCCAACGCTGCTTGCAGCTTTAATTAGGGCCCGAGCACGACCGTGTGAGGTCCCTATGAATTTGCTCATATTAGGGCCGAGCACGACCGTGCGAGGTCCTATGAATTGCTCGGATTTATATTTTTTTTTTTTTTTTTTTTTTTTTTTTTTTTCTGCAAAGTAGGCCCAAATGACATGGCCTAAACATACTCGAAAACTCACCAAAATTTGCAAACATGTCAGAACCGGTGAAAAATTTCGTATTCTACAAGTTTCGCACATGGGCGTGGCAAAATGACTCGCTAGCGCCACCTAGAAAATTGGAAATGATTAGCCCCTCGTTCACGTTCAACCTACATGTACGAAATTTTCTGGGGACATGTATCGTATCAAGACGCACAAAAAAGCCTCAAGAACCATAGCCTAAAGTCAACAGGAAGTCGGCCATTTTGAATTTTATGGCCATTTTTGGATGATTTACACACTTCGTACTTTAACGAACTCCTCCTAGGGATTTAGTCGGATCGACGTCAAATTTCTGCTGTGCCTTCTAAAGGCATTGACGATGAAAAGTTGTGCTATTTGCGTTTTCGTCAATGGGCGTGTCCGTGGCGTCGATGATTCGCAATGAAACAGGAAGTTGTTGTAACTTCAGTGTACATGCTCACATCTGGACCAAACTGTACATGTAGGATGAGAGTCCCGCCCTGAACACATGTACATGCCGACATTCACCCACAGTCATAGCGCCACCTGCTGGCAACAGAAAGTGACCTTTAACGAAGCAGCCCCCGCCGCACGTTTCACCTACGTGCACGAATTTTCTGTGGTACGTGTATCTTGTCCAGACGCACAAAAAAGTCTCTTGGAGCCATAGCCTAAACCCAACAGGAAGTCGGCCATTTTGAATTTTACGTCAAATTTTGGATGATTTACACACTTCGTACTTTAACGAACTCCTCCTAGGGATTTAGTCCGACCGACCTCAAATTTGTGCTGTGCCTTCTAAAGGCATTGAAGATGAAAAGTTGTGCTATTTGCAAGTTTTCGTCAATGGGCGTGTCCGTGGCGTGGCGTCAAAGATCAGCTCTTCGCCATGACACGGAAGTTGTCGTAACTTCAGTGTACATGCTCACATCTGGACCAAACTGTACATGTAGGATGAGAGTCCCGCCCTGAACACATGTACATGCTGACATTCACCCACAGTCATAGCGCCACCTGCTGGCAACAGGAAGTGACTTTAACGAAGCAGCCCCCGCCGCACGTTTACCTACGTGCACGAATTTTCTGTGGTACGTGTATCTTGTCCAGACGCACAAAAAAGCCTCTTGGAGCATAGCCTAAAATCAACAGGAAGTCGGCCATTTTGAATTTTACGTCAAATTTTGGATGATTTACACACTTCGTACTTTAACGAACTCCTCCTAGGGATTTAGTCCGACCGACCTCAAATTTGTGCTGTGCCTTCTAAAGGCATTGAAGATGAAAAGTTGTGCTATTTGCAAGTTTTCGTCAATGGGCGTGTCCGTGGCGTGGCGTCAAAGATCACTCTTCGCCATGACACGGAAGTTGTCGTAACTTCAGTGTACATGCTCACATCTGGACCAAACTGTACATGTAGGATGAGAGTCCCGCCCTGAACACATGTACATGCTGACATTCACAGACAGTCATAGCGCCACCTGCTGGCAACAGGAAGTGACTTTTAACGAAGCAGCCCCCGCCGCACGTTTACCTACGTGCACGAATTTTCTGTGGTACGTGTATCTTGTCCAGACGCACAAAAAAGCCTCTTGGAGCGATGCCTAAAATCAACAGGAAGTCGGCCATTTTGAATTTTACGTCAAATTTTGGATGATTTACACATTCGTACTTTAACGAACTCCTCCTAGGGATTTAGTCCGACCGACTCAAATTTGTGCTGTGCCTTCTAAAGGCATTGAAGATGAAAAGTTGTGCTATTTGCAAGTTTTCGTCAATGGGCGTGTCCGTGGCGTGGCGTCAAAGATCAAGCTCTTCGCCATGACACGGAAGTTGTCGTAACTTCAGTGTACATGCTCACATCTGGACCAAACTGTACATGTAGGATGAGAGTCCCGCCCTGAACACATGTACATGCTGACATTCACAGACAGTCATAGCGCCACCTGCTGGCAACAGGAAGTGACTTTTAACGAAGCAGCCCCCGCCGCACGTTTTACCTACGTGCACGAATTTTCTGTGGTACGTGTATCTTGTCCAGACGCACAAAAAAGCCTCTTGGAGCGATGCCTAAAACCAACAGGAAGTCGGCCATTTGAATTTTACGTCAAATTTGGATGATTACACTTCGTACTTTAACGAACTCCTCCTAGGGATTTAGACCGAACTTCAAATTTGTGCTGTGCCTTCTAAAGGCATTGAAGATGAAAAGTTGTGCTATTTGCGAGTTTTCGTATGGGTGTGTCCGTGGCGTGGCGTCAGAGATCAAGTCTTCGCCATGACACAGGAAGTTGTTGTAACTTCAGTGTACATGCTCACATCTGAACCAAACTTTTCGTGCTTGATAACTCTCCCACCCCGCTATGGAGGACCGATCCTGACACAGTCAGAAATAAATACAGAAATAAAATAAATGCTCATAAATAAATAAGCATCCAATTAAATACACAAAAAATTAAGTAAATAAATAAATGTAGGTAGTAATTAATTATACAGGAGACATAAATGTATATATTTTAATTAGCCTTTACTTATTCACCTTTGTTATAATTACTTATTTGTTTATTCAACTTTATTTATTACTAATTTTTTTAATGTATTTATTTATGTGTGTGTTTTAATATTTTGTCTGTTTATTCTTCCTTTGATTTATTACCTTATTTATTTTCACCATTATTTATTTCTGCCTGTCTTTTTTAAATTTTTGTATGCATTCTGCCTCATTATGCAAATGAGGAGGGGCTGTGTCTCAAGGGGTCTTCTCTGCTATTGGTGGACCAGTCAGACAGGAGAGCTCCTACTCTGCCTGCAGACATCAACGATCTTGCCCTACACAGTCAGATGGCTTCCTTCAGGCGCTGAGGTGTTTAACAACTCTGAAGACAATACTACCAGCAATGTCTTCCTTCTCTTTTCACGTAGAGCCGGACAGACAGTGCTTTCAGTTTGCT
>NW_024044106.1:0-3399 GCF_014851395.1 Micropterus salmoides
TTTTTCCTTGGTTTCCTGTTCTCTGCCTGCCTCCCTGTGTTTTCTCCTCTGTGTGCTCTTTCTCCCTCTGCTCCGGAGCCCAGCCAACTACCTGCACCTGCAACTCATCAGCCACCTCGTCAGCCTGCCACACCTGCCAGTAATCACCTCATGACTGCCTGTATTTCTAACCCGGTTCTCCACACCATCCTCGCTTGAACGTCGTTGCTCCATACCTGGTGCCACTTCTGTGTTCAGGCTTCCACATTTCTTGTTTTTTCAAACTTACCCTGTGCCTTGTCATTGTCTCCCCCTAACCTTGTCTGTTTCCCTCCCAGGTACACTCACCCTCGTCCTCCGTTCGGCTGGCTCATCCACTGGCCCACTCCTCTTTGGACTTCCCTCACGGCGTCCTCCCTGTTCCCCCGCCTCTCCTCGCTTCCTCGGCCCCTGTGTTCCCCGGCTCCCTGGCCCCCTGTCTCCTTGGTTCCCCGTGCCTGTACTTCCCCGACGTCCTCCTCTCCCTCCACTCCAGTCCCTCTCACCCTTCTTCCTCCAATAAACCTCCTTCCCTCTGAGCGCTGCATTTGGGTCCTCTCTGTCCACACACCACACCCCGTAACAGACGACTACATTGACCATTTGAATTTACATTTAATTTCCAGATAAAGTGGCTATTCCTCTTTTTGTTTTGCTCATTTAGTGACGTTAAACACACCAACTAGACAACTGCATTGGGATCAAATCATTATTTTACATTACCTTGACAGCTGAGGTGGTGATGGTGCAGTGGATAAGATAAGAGACCTGGGTTCAATCCCCCACTGTGACCCATCCACTGATGTGTCCCTGCGCAAGACACTTAACCCCTAATTCCTCCAGAGGCGTGCAACCACTGACATAAAAAGCTTTGGATAAAAGCGACTTAATTTAAAGAGACTGTTTTAAAACTGGTAGTTTGAGTTATTATATTATATATTTCATAGTTTTATGTACAAGAAAACAATCATTAAAATGTTGCTTATTATTTACAACACCAGTGTAACAGCCTCCTCATTTAATCTTATTAATTTCACTGTATGCAGGATTTAATTTTATTTTTTTACTTTAGTGTCATCTAGTGGTAAAATTAAGACTGACATTGTGTCCCAGTTTGCTCCTCAGTCTCTGATTCTCCCTCTGTATTGGTATTGCTCTTTGTCCCTTTCTCTAACTCCCTAGCGCTGCCATCCTCAAGCTCACTGTGTGAAAGTGCAGTTAATATTGTCAGTTATAATGTAATAATGTCAATATATTTAGAAATACAGTGGTGAAATTACAGTGTTCTGAAGTTGAGCATTTCAGTCATGTTGATTGTTTATTATTGGGAACTTTCTCACTTTAAATGTTGCAGCTGCTAGAAATTGTGAGATGGAATGATCTCCTTGAGTTTTGTGAAGCACTGGTTCTCAAACTTTTTCATGTCAAGGACCCCCAAAACTGACTCACATTAGACGACGGACCCCCATTTGAGATCCCACCGTGACACACTGTGGGAGACAACACTACATGCCTTTTACCAAGACTACAGATATCATCAAAATAACTTGAAAGATGCAACAATCACATAGAATTTTACAAATAGCAAATTAACTTTAATGTGCTGAATATCTAGATACATTCATTTTCAATTTAAATCACCAAATAAGCACAGTTTCCTTGGTTTACTGATGTCTGCAATGATGTGTGTAGAAAAATATGAGGGGTGGAGCTTTTTGTAAGTGACCTAAAATAGAATGACACTAAAGCCTGAGATCATAACCTGACTGAGGATGTTCAGTCTGACCGTGATGCTTTTCTAATTCAGTTTTGTTGAATGACTAATTATTATTGAACAAGGAGTGACTATAACAGTGTTAAAACAATGCAGGTGGCTGTGATGGTGGGGGTGTGCTGTTTAAAATGACGGTGAGACATCAACGATCCAGCCCAGTTTGACAGTCCATCAGGTTAAAGGATCACAGGATCTGACAAAAGATCTGGAAAATGATCACAGCATCAACAGTTTAATCATTGGTGCACTGATTTGAGATAAAAGCAGAAATACAGCGATCCAGTTACAAAGGAACGTCTGCTTGCTTGTGTTTCATTTGCCACTCAGCTTCTTACCCAAGACTTCCTTTTGCAGTCTGGCAAAAGTTGTTCCAGGTTAATCTTTTTGCCAGAGTACTCTGAAGGTGTTTTTTTTTTCTGCCAACAAAACACTCAATAAAACAAGGCAAGGCAGATACTGCCACACATTTTAATTCAGCCAATTAAACCTGATTAAACATGATAACCTGTTTTTATCAGTCATCAGCAGCAGTTTCATGTGGTTTTGTTCTATGGGTGGAGACTTAAGTGAGCCTGTGGTTTGCAACCTGTTGGTTTTAAATAGCTTTTCTGGTTAAGGGTGAGAATGTCTCATAGCCAGAGGGAGATAAAAAAACAATAATAGTAAGAGACGTGTCAACATAGACCTCATCCACAGCCATCACTACTGTTGTTCCCACATTTCCATGTGAAGCTTTACAGCTTATTATTACAGCTTCTGTTTAAAAAGCTGTATCTCCTACCATTTAAATGCTGAACACTATCTGACAATGAAAAACTCAAAGGCCATTGTTCACTATCTGCTCAGCAGCAAACAGGAGACAGACACAGTTAGAGACTAACTGGTGAACACAGTCGAGCATTTAGCAGCTAAAGAGTCAAATCTTCTCTCAGGAGAGGTTCTAGCCCCAAAACAAAGCTAACAGAGAGAATACTGGACAGATGAATGACCACTCTGCTTTGCGAACAAGTTCATCTTGAAGGTGATAATATGTTAATGATGTTCATAGGTTGCTTCCACTGCCCTCCAACAGGGTCACACACAGGTCCAAAATACAAACGCACAAACAGGACCTCTACATGTCAGAGTGAGGGGGCTGCCACGCAGTCAGGCTCCCTGAGCAGTTAGGGGTTCAGGCTTTGCTCAGGTGAACCTTCAGCAGTGACCAGGAGGTGAAGTGGCACCTCTCCAGCTGCCAGTCTGAACTCCTTTTGACTGATCCGTGCTGGACGTGAACCGGAACCACCATCCGGTTCCCAAGATAAGACCCCACAGACTGAGCTACTGCTGCCCAAAGGTTTAACATCCACAGGTTTTAGGAGAAAAAATTCTAATAAAATGTCTTTAGTTTGTTCCCTCAGTCACCTGTGCAGATACACAATTTATGATCTATGAAGTACGTAATTTACTTGATTAAAACCAGATCATGAATAATGATGAGGATGTACGCATTCACAGTTTGTAGTTTGCATAAGTTATAACTGTTGCACTGTGTCAGGGGACAGTACAAGTTTTCTCTCTCTCTCATTACAGTCATTTCCTATTTACTGTGTAATGAAGTGATGTAT
>NW_024044107.1:0-5332 GCF_014851395.1 Micropterus salmoides
CTATACGCAGTTCTGTGTCCATGCATGCAGCAAACTGAAAGCACTGTCTGGCGGAGCGTCTACGTGAAAAGAGAAGGAAGACATTGCTGGTAGTATTGTCTTCAGAGTTGTTAAACACCTCAGCGCACTGAAGGAAGCCATCTGACTGTGTGAGGGGCAAGATCGTTGATGTCTGCAGGCAGAGTAGAGCTCTCCTGTCTGACTGGTCCACCAATAGCAGAGAAGATGACCCCTTGAGACACAGCCCCTCCTCATTTGCATGAGCAGAAATGCATAAAAAATTTAAAAAAGCAGGCAGAATAAATACCATGGGTGAAAATAAATAAGGTAAATAAATACAAAGGAAGAATAAAACAGACAAAAATATTAAAACACACACATAAATAAAATACATTAAAAAAAATTAGTAAAATAAAGTTGAATAAACAAATAAGGTAATTATAACAAAGGTGAATAAGTAAAGGCACTAATTAAAATATATACATTTATGTCTCCTTGTATAATTTAATTACTACCTACATTTATTTATTTACTTTATTTTTTTGTGTATTTAATTGGATGCTTATTTATTTATTGAGCATTTATTTATTCTGTATTTATTTCTGACTGTGTCAGGATCGGTCCTCCATAGCGGGGTGGGAGAGTTATCAAGCACGTAAAGTTTGGTTCAGTGAGCATGTACACTGAAGTTACAACAACTTCCTGTGTCATGGCGAAGACTTGATCTCTGACGCCACGCCACGGACACCATTGACGAAAACTCGCAAATAGCACAATTTTCATCTTCAATGCCTTTAGAAGGCACAGCAAATTTGAGTCGGTCGGACTAAATCCCTAGGAGGAGTTCGTTAAAGTACGAAGTGTGTAAATCATCCAAAATTTGACGTAAAATTCAAAATGGCCGACTTCCTGTTGATTTTAGGCATCGCTCCAAGAGGCTTTTTGTGCGTCTGGACAAGATACACGTACCACAGAAAATTCGTGCACGTAGGTAAACGTGCGGGGGGGCTGCTTCGTTAAAAGTCACTTCCTGTTGCCAGCAGGTGGCGCTATGACTGGGTGAATGTCAGCATGTACATGTGTTCAGGGCGGGACTCTCATCCTACATGTACAGTTTGGTCCAGATGTGAGCATGTACACTGAAGTTACGACAACTTCGTGTCATGGCGAAGAGCTGATCTTTGACGCCACGCCACGGACACGCCCATTGACGAAAACTTGCAAATAGCACAACTTTTCATCTTCAATGCCTTTAGAAGGCACAGAAATTTGAGGTCGGTCGGACTAAATCCCTAGGAGGAGTTCGTTAAAGTACGAAGTGTGTAAATCATCCAAAATTTGACGTAAAATTCAAAATGGCCGACTTCCTGTTGTTTAGGCTGCTCCAAGAGCTTTTTGTGCGTCTGGACAAGATACACGTACCACAGAAAATTCGTGCACGTAGGTGAAACGTGCGGCGGGGGCTGCTTCGTTAAAGGTCTTTGTTGCCAGCAGGTGGCGCTATGACTGTGGGTGAATGTCGGCATGTACATGTGTTCAGGGCGGGACTCTCATCCTACATGTACAGTTTGGTCCAGATGTGAGCATGTACACTGAAGTTACAACAACTTCCTGTTTCAGCGCGAATCATCGACGCCACGGACACGCCCATTGACGAAAACGCGCAAATAGCACAACTTTTCATCGTCAATGCCTTTAGAAGGCACAGCAGAAATTTGACGTCGATCCGACTAAATCCCTAGGAGGAGTTCGTTAAAGTACGAAGTGTGTAAATCATCCAAAAATGGCCATAAAATTCAAAATGGCCGACTTCCTGTTGACTTTAGGCTATGGGTTCTTGAGGCTTTTTTGTGCGTCTTGATGATACATGTCCCCAGAAAATTTCGTACATGTAGGTTGAACGTGAACGAGGGGCTAATTTTCCAATTTTCTAGGTGGCGCTAGCGAGTCATTTTGCCACGCCCATGTGCGAAACTTGTAGAATACGAAATTTTTCACCGGTTCTGACATGTTTGCAAATTTTGGTGAGTTTTCGAGTATGTTTAGGCCATGTCATTTGGGCCTACTTTGCAGAAAAAAAAAAAAAAAAAAAAAAAATTAAAGCTGCAAGCAGCGTTGGGCGGGCCCTCGCACTTGTAGCGCGTCCGCGCGTGAGCCGGCCGAGTTGCACATTCTGGAGCTCTGCCGGTGCGGCTGTGAATTTCCTACGCGGTTCCGACGCCGCATGAAGGTGCTATATGTCACTTCCTGTGTCCCCTATGTGGAGCTACATAGCACTTGCCGCTATGAATATAAATCGGTATTGACGTGTAGATGTCTGCGGGGTGGGAGAGTTATCAAGCACGTAAAGTTTGTTTCAGATGTGAGCATGTACACTGAACAATAATGTACCCAAACAATAAAATAAATTCCTGCCTTGTTGTTTATGTGTACATACAGAGGAAGAATGTGAGAACAGCACACATTTCATCGTTACTGTGTGTTAGAGCATGGGAGAACAGTGGATACTTTTAATACAGCCCACACCCCTAATACTGTGTAACTATAACAAGTAGAGAACAGAAGAAAAAGATGTTCTTTCTTTACAACTGTCTGCATAGCTTATTCATATTGTGTAATGAATGAAAATAAATAGGCCTACTAGGCTCCTCTCTACTTTGACATTTAAGATTAGCTTGTTTGATCCACCTTCATACACATGTGACATTACTGTACAACTTGAGAAAGGTGAGTTGTTTTCTGCTCCAGCCTGCCTAAAAGAAAAGCGTTTTGGGATTAAATGGACTTTATTAGCTGCTGCAGTGCAGGATGAACTCAGAATAGACCCATTTCTCACCTTATTATTCTAAATCATGCAACGAAGAAGAAGAAATGCATAAAAATCCTGGGACAAAATCTGTCCACAAATACTGTACAGCATGTAGTCTGATGACAAGACTTGTGTTATAGCTGACTTGGGCAGTGAAATGTTTTTTTTAATTCATGTGGTCATAGTTGTCCACAACTCAAATCAGAATATAAGAAGAAATGTTTTATACCACCTCAAGAAGGCTTCCTATCAGAAAGGTAGGAAGGTATTTCAAATGTACAACTGCAGTACTTAAATCTAAGTAAAGTAATTTCCCTGACATTTTTGTGACTTTACTTTTAATAGACCCATGTAAGAGGTTTTATACTTCCTGTGAGTATAATCCAATCAATCTTATTTTCATACTGTATATCCGTTGTGTAATTTGATAAATTGGTTGTATGTCGTGCTCGCATCTCAGAGAAGACTCTGACTGCAACATGCGTCTTTGTAAAGAGAGAAACGGACAGAAAAAGTCTCTAACTCTGCCTGTCAGCTCGCTCTGCTCCGTTAAAACTGAATTTACCATACAGAATTGAATACGAGTGCACTCCAGATTTAGCTGCAGCCAGCTGACCGTGTGCTTCTCCCTATACCGCAGTTCTGTGTCCATGCATGCAGCAAACTGAAAGCACTGTCTGTCGGAGCGTCTACGTGAAAAGAGAAGGAAGACATTGCTGGTAGTATTGTCTTCAGAGTTGTTAAACACCTCAGCGCACTGAAGGAAGCCATCTGACTGTGTGAGGGGCAAGATCGTTGATGTCTGCAGGCAGAGTAGGAGCTCTCCTGTCTGACTGGTCCACCAATAGCAGAGAAGATGACCCCTTGAGACACAGCCCCTCCTCATTTGCATAATGAGGCAGAAATGCATACAAAAATTTAAAAAAGACAGGCAGAAATAAATACCATGGGTGAAAATAAATAAGGTAAAAAATACAAAGGAAGAAAAAACAGACAAAAATATTAAAACACACATAAATAAATACATTAAAAAAATTAGTAATAAATAAAGTTGAATAAACAAATAAGGTAATTATAACAAAGGTGAATAAGTAAAGGCACTAATTAAAATATATACATTTATGTCTCCTTGTATAATTTAATTACTACCTACATTTATTTATTTACTATTTTTTTGTGTATTTAATTGGATGCTTATTATTTATTGAGCATTTATTTATTTCTGTATTTATTTCTGACTGTGTCAGGATCGGTCCTCCATAGCGGGGTGGGAGAGTTATCAAGCACGTAAAGTTTGGTTCAGATGTGAGCATGTACACTGAAGTTACAACAACTTCCTGTGTCATGGCGAAGACTTGATCTCTGACGCCACGCCACGGACACACCCATTGACGAAAACTCGCAAATAGCACAACTTTTCATCTTCAATGCCTTTAGAAGGCACAGCACAAATTTGAAGTCGGTCGGACTAAATCCCTAGGAGGAGTTCGTTAAAGTACGAAGTGTGTAAATCATCCAAAATTTGACGTAAAATTCAAAATGGCCGACTTCCTGTTGATTTTAGGGCATCGCTCCAAGAGGCTTTTTGTGCGTCTGGACAAGATACACGTACCACAGAAAATTCGTGCACGTAGGTAAAACGTGCGGCGGGGGCTGCTTCGTTAAAAGTCACTTCCTGTTGCCAGCAGGTGGCGCTATGACTGTCTGTGAATGTCAGCATGTACATGTGTTCAGGGCGGGACTCTCATCCTACATGTACAGTTTGGTCCAGATGTGAGCATGTACACTGAAGTTACGACAACTTCCGTGTCATGGCGAAGAGCTGATTTGACGCCACGCCACGGACACGCCCATTGACGAAAACTTGCAAATAGCACAACTTTTCATCTTCAATGCCTTTAGAAGGCACAGCACAAATTTGAGGTCGGTCGGACTAAATCCCTAGGAGGAGTTCGTTAAAGTACGAAGTGTGTAAATCATCCAAAATTTGACGTAAAATTCAAAATGGCCGACTTCCTGTTGATTTTAGGCATGGCTCCAAGAGGTTTTTGTGCGTCTGGACAAGATACACGTACCACAGAAAATTCGTGCACGTAGGTAAAACGTGCGGCGGGGGCTGCTTCGTTAAAAGTCACTTCCTGTTGCCAGCAGGTGGCGCTATGACTGTGGGTGAATGTCAGCATGTACATGTGTTCAGGGCGGGACTCTCATCCTACATGTACAGTTTGGTCCAGATGTGAGCATGTACACTGAAGTTACGACAACTTCCGTGTCATGGCGAAGAGTGATCTTTGACGCCACGCCACGGACACGCCCATTGACGAAAACTTGCAAATAGCACAACTTTCATTCAATGCCTTTAGAAGGCACAGCACAAATTTGAGGTCGGTCGGACTAAATCCCTAGGAGGAGTTCGTTAAAGTACGAAGTGTGTAAATCATCCAAAATTTGACGTAAAATTCAAAATGGCCGACTTCCTGTTGATTTTAGGCTATGGCTCCAAGAGCTTTTTTGTGCGTCTGG
>NW_024044108.1:0-10268 GCF_014851395.1 Micropterus salmoides
TTGACCTCTGGCCTCCTTGGATTATTTGACAACTTCATTTATTTACTTTTGAAGCCAAGTATAACTAATTCATTGGAAAGTTGTATGACTTAGAAGAGGCACTTCTTTTCTTGAACCTGCAGCTAAACCTGCATCATCTATTGTACTTCTACATCCATATGTACTAATTCCTAAATTACCCACAATGTCGGAATCAATACAAATACATTGTTCACTATGTTTATTGTTTATAATTGACTTTTATAAAAGTGTGTATATTCATACTCAGTTTCACACACTGCCATAAAAAGGAAGCACATACAACTTAATTAAGAACATTGTTTATTCAACAGCAGATCTCAGTATAAATAAATGCACAGATATTCATTCCACAATAAAATTGAGGGAAAGTTGGGTTTTTTTGTTTTTTTAAATATAAATGTCCAAGTGGAGGATTGATATTGCCATGACGGGTAAACAGCACTGACCAGACAGAGGACAGTCAAGTCAGATGGACTAACACAGAGAGGCTGAAAGACAGACAGGTACCACACAGATGTGTACAAGTATTGCGTTTTTCACCGCTGGCTTTCTATTCTCTCTCTCTCTCTCTCTGTCTCACTCTCTCTACTATACAAAATGTCTTTATGTTAAGTCTAGTCAGTCTACCATCACCATGATGTAGAAATCAATTATAAATACAGTATTGCATCACTTCAAGTGCTACAGAGATAGGTGCCGACAATCTCCAAAACAGAAAAGGGTTTGTCTTCTTTGAAACCCTGTGTGTGGTGTGTGTGTGTGTGTGTGGTGTGTGTGTGTGTGTGTGTGTGTGTGTGGTGTGTGTGGTGTGTTTGTGTGTGTGTGTGTGTGTGTGGTGTGTGTGTGTGTGTGTGTGTGTGTGTACATAAGGACCCGTGTATAAAAGCAATCATGGTGGACTTTGTGCCTTTGGATGTCTAACACGGAGTCAAAAGCAAAGCAATACAAACATTGTCTGAAAATGTCATATTAAGAAACGTGCTAAAAAGTCACTGCTGTTGTTGTATTGCATGACTTCAAGGAGAGCGCTGTGGACAACCTTTAAAAAACAGGGAGATTATGGTTGTGTTGAACGGTGTGTGCGCACATCCGGACTCAGATATACACAGAATGAACTGATTCATAAGGACAACTTCCTGTTATTGGATTATGGCCTCAAAGTTCTTCTCTTTTTTTTCCAGCATGGATTTAAAAGTGAAACCTGGATTCCCCTCACAAGGAACAACACTGAGGGTCCCTGAGTTTGGCAAACGAGTGTAAACCACTCATGTTTGGTAGGTGAATCCGTGAAAACATCGGAGGATATATGCGTGAAAATGTGGTCCCTAAAATCTCTCCAATTTAAATGTCTATTATGATTTAGCAAGTTTGTCTTTGTTGCTTTGGAAATCTATTCAACATTGCTTTAACCCTATAGCTTAAAAGTCTTGTCAGCCTGAAAAATTGCTATTCTGAGTCTGCTGCCTAATATGGACTTCCACCTACTCAAATACAGTATATTATGTGTTTGTTCCATCTGTGAGTGTGCGTGAGAAGAGATGAAGAGAGAGGCTTTTTGCTGTTTTGCCATTGTGGAACAGAGGCCTGTGGTGCACTGCTGAGATGTTTTTAAGTCTGACTAACATTCAGCAATCTGCTCCCTAGCAGCTAAGAAAAATGATCATTCCACTGGCAAATCCAGGAATGCCTAAATCCACTGGACACCTTTATGAACAAGGCACAAACATCTTAAAAAGACCATCCGCTGGTGGTGCACATTTTAGCCCATAAATTGAAGAAATTACATCCTACAGGAGCAATGTATTCAGTTCACTTGGTACACTATGAAAATAAACTCGCAGAAAAGAACAGAAACAGACGGATTAAAACATACAAACCACCAGCATGCTTCTTTATGTAGCTTTCTTCAAGTGCCACTGTGCTCCAAAATAAGCCTTGCGATAAAAGCAAAATCCAGGAAAAAGACGACGTGTCACAAAATGTCCCAAAATAACATAATGCTCAATCTTTAAGCGATAATAAATTTTTGTGACCCCGCCATTCTCTTGGGGCTTTTTCTTACGGTCCATTCGTCCATAACAACCCTTTTTGATGTAGCAGAAGGGGTTTCCTACAGTGTGTATCAGGGGCCTGCAGTAGGGCTTCCTGGTCCATTTATGAGGGCCTGGCCTTTTTTTGGCATCTAATTTTATTTATTTAGCCTCTCTTGTGAGGAGATGAGGAGCAGAGGAGAGGGGCGGATGGGGTGAAGATGAGAGGCAGATGAGAGGAGGAGGAGGAGGAGGAGGAGGAGGAGGGACGGAATATAAAAGGATAAAAAGGAGATGAGAGGAGAGAAGGTGTGTGTGTGTGTTGTGTGTGTGGGAGGAGGGGGTGCAGGAAGAGGACGTATGAAAGACAGGAAGCTCCGGTCAGATCGCCGGCAGAGCACCTGTCACCGAAGAGGCTGCTTTCTATCAGCATCTCCTCCCCTCTTTTTTCCATCCATCTCTTTTGTCTGGCAACAGGAGGGACACCCAAAGGGGAAAGAGCAAGTGCTTAAAATTCCTCCTTCCTTCCTGTGTCCATCTCCTCTCCTAAAGACCTGTTGTCTCCATAGCAACAGGCCCTGTCTTCATACTGAGCTTATTCAGTTGGTAGTCGTGAACGTGTGTAGGCACAGAGAGACAGAGAGAAAGTGTGTGTTCACTGCTGCTCATGCCTCTCCGTGTCAGTGTTGTGTGTCAGTGTGCCTCTGTGCATGTTGTTGTTGTTGTTGTTGTTGTTGTTTCTCACGGAAGAGGGTGTCGTCAGTAAACATCAGTCCAGCACTCCATCCAAACTCGTTTACTGAAATGAGTTTACAGTTCATTTTTGGTCAATTTGAATAAATGTTGTGTTGAAATGGAAGGAGTGCTGACTGGTTTCTGAACTTTAAAAAGTGTTTCAGTCTTTGAGTTTTGACTCAGGCACCATGACACTTCTCTCACCCGTACTGGAAGCATATTTATACTGCAGCCAGTAAGACTTGACAGATCGTCCAGCCAATGACAGCCCAGTCTGTGCTCAGTTACTTTGTCGGGGGAAGTATGTGATTGGCTATCCATCAGCAACCGGGGGAGGTCGTGATCTGGCTGTGGTGCAGGTAGGCAGGGTTCACCACTGAAACCGGGAAGTTGAAAATGAACGGCGAGGTGGGCGTGGCTGTCGTCGAGGTGGTGGTCGTTGAGGACTTGGGCCCGAGCAGCGGGCTCGCCGTGGCCGCCGCTTCGGCGGCACACGAGGTGGCAAGGAGCTGCGACTCGAACTGCAGCAGCTGCCCCATGAAGCTGAAATTAGGGGAGATGATGCTGCGACGCCGGCGCACAAACTCGAAGGCTTCGTCGAGACGCACCCGCTTCCTCTTCATCAGGCCAGGCATGGTGGCGGAGCGGGAGATGCCTGCTTGACAGTGGACCAGCACTCGCCCACTGGAGTCCCGTACTGAATCTGAGGAGAGAGGGGGTCCAAAGTCAGAGGTTTCTATGGACAGTAAAAATAATTCCGTTTTTATAAGCTACTACAAAAATCTCTCAACATCTACTGAATCGACTGGCTTTTTCCTGTAGCGCCACCAAGAGGTTCTGTGTGTTTGAATGAAATGTCAAAACAACTGATGGATAGGTCGCAAAGAAATTTGGTACAGACCCCCGTACTCCCCCTCACAATGATTAGTGAGAACTTTGGGTATCCAATAGCTTATCATGTAGCGGCATGATCAGGTCAAATGTTTGATTTGTCCATTTGTGTTTATGGCCAAACGCCTGCAGAACGAGTGACATTTCCATCAGCCTTAGCCGTGCTTGGCAAATGTTAACCGGCACGCTAACACCCTGAACTAAGATGGAAAACATTGTAAACAAACTATCACCTTAAAATGTAATTTCTTTTACAGTATTTTTAACCCAACAGATGTACAGTGACGCTTTCCCCTCAAGCTCTTTTCATTTCCCCTTCCGGTGCAGTCAAACCAGTAGCTAACCTCAAAGTGAGAAAGCAGCAAATCACATTTAACTGAAACACGCAAGTGCAACAAATTCTGGCTCATCAGCCTCTTTCACACTTCCTCCCTGTCCTATTTATGTCTCTGCCTCTCTCAGGATGTTCAGACGCATGCAATTACTTCGATACTGTGAAGATTTATGTAATAGTTTGATTAAAGCGTTTACAGTGATTCAATTTCCCCAACAACCTCACGATTAGTCGTGTTAATGTCCCAGTGCATGTGTAGTGGCCTGCAGGAAATTGGAAGCACAGAATATGAAGAAGATATGGAGGAACTTCATTTATTGTTTTTTTTTTTCCATGTCGATTAATTTAATCTAATGTTGCACCACTGCTGGCTGTGCTGCTCTGTGGATATAAACCCAATGCTTTGAATCCGGGTTTCCTCCATGACCTTTCTGGAATGATTTACTTGCATTTCTGTCTCGCTTGATTGCTAACAACCTCCCTTCCCCATCCCTCATCCTTTGTGCTCTGCTTTTGTCTACATTGTGCCTCTGTCAACTCTCTTTCACACACAAACAGATTTTCAGGTAACTCCACCACAGCGTCTGTTCACCCAGTAACAGCGGATGAGTCAGACTCTGGTCCCACAGCAGCTAACTATGACGCATACCAGCACTGACACATACACATCAGAGTACATGCTCACAAACATACAGTCACCACAGGGAAACCATAAACAAACCACACACCCCATGGATATGCAAAGGAATAGCAAATCACACCTGCCTATGTTATATACACAACACAAATGAGAAATCACGCTGCAGAGACAGGACTGATTGGAATATTTTATCATTCCAAATGCTATCATATGTCTTTACCTTGATTGTGTTACATCGTTTTGTTCTGCAATGGATTCAGATGACTAGATTTTGGTTGTTAGATTTTAAATGTGTGTGTTAAAGGGCTACTTGGAAATAATTCTGGATTCCGACAAATAAATGTCTGATTTGTCACCATGTGCCTGTGTCCAGTAAACGGAAATCCTTTCCATTGTAGTTCTCTTAAAAGCTATTTTCTGGGAAAAATTCTCAGACTCCACACGAGAAGTGATGCACATTACATTCTGGTTTTGGGATTTAAGAAGAGAGGTAGTTTTGCTAGCATGAGCAGCAAAAATGCCAAATATTTGATGGTTTCAGCTTCTCAAATGTGAGAATCGGCTGCTTGATCTTTGTCTTACATTATAGCAAATTTAATATCTTTTGGGTTTTAGACTGACAAAACAAGATTTTCTGCCACCTTAAGCACAAGGAAATTGTGATGGGCATTCTTCTGCTGTTTTATAGACAAACCATTAATAGAGAAAACAATCTTCAGATTAATCGATGATGAAAATAATCGTTAGTTGCAGCCCTACATATGTCATTAATATTAAAAAGGTCTTTGACATCTACCAGCAGGAACTGCAAGAGCTTGTACACAATCACTCCAAAATGAATGAACAAATAAACATAACTCGGATGAAATGTTTTAGTATGTGACCTAAAAACGAACCACAATAACATGCTGCAGCAGGAAGCTCATTTAAATTTGTGGTTATCCACCATGGATCACACCCATACATGCAAATCACACACTTCCTCACTGACCTATGAACTCAATAGCCTCCAGGAACCAGCAGCTGATGTCTTCTTTATGGGTCCTCCACAGGAATACATTTGTACTGGTACGCCCCCTCGAAGTGGTTGGGACAGTCGGCGGACACATTCAGCAAGGCGGAGATTCCTATGGCGTCCAAGACCTCTTTCTTTGAGGCGTGGAGGGCGCTGCCAAGGTAGAGGAATGGGAGGATCTCAACTGGGCCACCCTGAACGAAAGACATACGGGTGGACAATGATTAATTATTTATTTCTAAAATCAGCAGTGAAGAGGCAGATTTTCTGATCGGAGGCAGTTTGTGCATTAATCATTCATTAATTCACGTCACTGAGTCATTACATGGAGAAACATTTCCTGACCCAACCTAACTTAGAGCCATGTTAGACATAATTTACTTAAATGAATAACAGCTTACATGATAAGACAAAGAAGCAGATGCCAAAGACCAGATGTCTTCAGTGAAAGTGTGACCTCGCTTAAATATTTTTTTTTAAATCACATTAGCCATGCTTATCATCGGCCAGGGTTAGCTTATTATCTGTGATTAATGTGGGGTCATTCGATACGGGCCATTTCGTTTGTTTCAAGCTAGGTTATTTCCCCATAAGGAAACACATCTTGCTGTAGGAGCTGCGTGTCTGATGGGCTGACTAATGTTTACATGCTCAGACCATAGAAATTCAGTGGAAATAGCGTGTTATTGATTCATCTGCAAGAACAACAGATTTATCCCGGTGATTTACATTCGCCATTCTGTCATGCTTCATTGAGGACACCATGTACTTTCTCAGTGATCACACTTCATCGGTGGAAAGAAAGAACTGTTCTTCTGAGAAAAATGTGCTGCACAATTCTGCAACATTTCCTCTGAAAGTCAGCTCTACTCAAACATGTGTTTGCAGCTGATACAGTGTAAGCAAAAGTACTACGTGCTACTGCATACTGCACAGTACATGCTGTTATAGCACTGACTGAGACATGACTGAATATGTCAATCTATTTGTCCTTTCTGGTTTAGTTGTGTTTTGGGTAATATTTAACTGTTGGCCATAACATTTAAATGCCTAAGCCAACACATAACCAACATCGTTTTATGATTAATAGCTGTGTTTTATCTGTTGCTGTCTTATGCATATTAAAAAGGAAATATTTAACTGAACTATACTATACATATATATATATATATATATATATATATATATATATATATATACACACATACTACATACATACTATATATATATATATATATATTAATTATATAATATATATATATAGATATATATATATATATATATATATATATTATATATATAATTATATATATATATTATATATATTATATATTATATATAATATATACACATACACACACACCCACACCACACACACAAAAATATTTATAAAATATTCTAATCTAAATTACATATATCCTGATGTTTACATGCACCAATCCAACTTTGCCAACCCATTTTTGTTTATCTTGAAACATATTTCAAACCTTATTCTAATGTAATAGTGGAAGTATTGTTTTCCCTGTCATTGGATCTGAGGGGTCAGTCGGTTGCTGGTCTATACCGGTAGTGAGGCTTATTGACAAGAGCTCTGTCTGTTTATGTCACTGCTGCTGACGAACTTGGTACTGACACAGCGTCAGGAAATGATCAATACTGCTAAGAGATGTAATGTGAGGAGAAGGGGAGGGGTAAGGGGGGTTGTTAGAGAGGAAAATAGCGCGTGAGATACCACAACTGGCTATTCTACCAGGCCTCGTTTCTATGCTGCAACAGGAAGCTACAGTGTTCCTGGAATAAAACTCCCACCTGACAGTGTGGCTGAGAGACTATCAAGCATTTTTCTTAGAAAACACAGAGGACTGCCTGTGTCTCTCTCCTCATGCATTCCAGGGGAATTACACCCACACCACATGTGACTGTGAACATTGCATAAAGTCTGCAGGCTCAAATGGCAGACCACTAACAAAAACCAGGCCAAACAGGTCACAGGAAGTAGCGCAGAGGTGAATCAATGGTGAACTATGGCCTCCAGTGCAGCCTATCAAAAGACAAATAACTGATTTAAATAAAAAGTGGATTTTCATTGGTTTACGTTGAAGAAGCAAGTCTATGACTTCACTTCTTTGGACACCCAGACTAGATGGGCAAATGTGGTTGAATGAATGTGGGAAAGTGAACAACCGTTGCATAGCAAGACAAATAACATCCAGTGTTGCGCACGGCAGCTCTCTGCGTCAGTATGTGAAACTGAACAGCATAAAAAGCTGAAACAAAATCATGCATTTAACAGTTTTTTCTGTTACATATTAATGAACTCAACACTTTTAGTCTAACCGAGTAAGCTAATTAAAGACATCGCTTTTTGGTGTGGTAACTGTTTTGTTTTTTTTCCATTGAAAAACGCTCATTCGTTTTCAGACTGAACAATTGGCTGTACACACACTCAGTAGCAGTTCACACATGAACTACATCAGATTGACACCAGTGGTACTGCTGTGTTTTACCTGGTCATGGTGTGGTGTCCCACAAGACGAGCAAGCAGAGTCGATACTGGACTGGCTGGTGAGGGACGGTAAGGATTTGGTCTTTAAACAATACTCTGGGTACTCTGTGAAAAACCTGTCGTATCCACCTGGAAAGGAGACATAAGATATAATTACACCACTCTAGAAAAATGACTATAGAGTAAGGCACCACATTAGAAATAACATTATAGTAAAACATGAGAGATTCACTCAATACTGGGGACCACCAGAGCCTCCAGGAACATTACAGAAATAGAGATTATTATGCATACACATATTTGAGGACAAAGAAGCATGGCTAACCACATTAACATCCCAGTACCATTTGCACCAGGATTTATTTACTGAAACCGACCCCTGACCTACTCTGTCCTGTATCTACTGCCGTGGATTTGAAAACAATCTCATCATCCCTTTGCTTTTATTACATAGGCTGACCACCGCTCTCTGCACCTCAGGGATCAAATCAGATTAACTGGGAAAATGTCGTCTTTGTAAGCTACATACATTCACTCCTGTGCTTCAAGGCGCCTGCGTCATTAGGATGCACACACACACACACACACACAAAAAGAATGCGCCACAGCTTGCAGCTTGCAGCAGCTTTGGTTTTCAGATTTCCTGCAGTCTAAATATAGTCTGGTGGGTAAATCGAGTGTTGATTTTAGATTTAGACAGCTTCCCATCTATGATTTACCCCAGGCAAACTGTTTCTGAAAGGATCACGGGTGTCCTGTAAGTCCCTCCGGTTTGATGTGGCTTGTACGCATCAGCATTACCTCATTCACTCAGCTCACGGCCATTGGTCTGTGTGTGTATGTGTGTAGCTGTGAGTGACCGAGCGAGTGTGTGTGTGTGTGTATTGTAAAATTCAAAAACAGATAAAATAAAAATGAAACCAGTGTATAAAAATAGAGCAAGCACAGTTTGCAGCACATTTCAATCTCTGGTTTATAGGCGAAGGAGCAGCTACGAATATTCAGTAGCTTTATGAAGGCATTAAAATAATATTGATATGTTGGTTGAAAAATAAAATGAGCTATGCCCTAGATAGGCTGGTGGCATATCCATTTAAACTAGGCTATTAATGACATGTGGAGAAATTTTTATTATCATTGATTAAATAAACATAATCATTAACAGAAACATTAATCTTCCAAGCAAGTGTACTTTTATCATTACTATTTTCATTGTACATTACAATTTTCATTGTATATTTTAACTTTGACTAATATAAGGGCTTATCAAGAATAACGCCATATGCAGGAGGAAATAACTCACCTATTTTGAGCAAAAAAAATGTTTTATAGGTTATTGCCCCAATTAAAGGCTGATTTTAACAATGTATCAAGGGAATATATATATTTTTATGCCTCTTTATCACCCTATATTAGAATAAAGTACCCTTCATCAGTTATATTAAATGAATGCTTCCATGGACCTTTTGAGGCTGAATCCTGAAATGTAATGACCACATTGAGTGAAGCCTATTTTCTCAACATTAGCCCACATGGAGAGGCTGACCCATTTAAAGAGTGTAATAATAAAGCACGTATTTACCTTTGAGTAGGTATATGCGTGTGCCGGAGGAGTCCCTGCACAGCGCGTTGAGCACCACAGTCAGAGTGCTGTCCTCATTCACCGCGTCGGAGTCCTGCGTCCTCTCATCGTACAGCACCGCGGCGGAGTACAATCCCGGAGCGGACGCGGACACGGACCTCCTCCTCCCCCCAGTATCTGGTCCAGGCTTCAGCCGGAGCCCTTGGCCCTGGCGGCGGACGATAGTGTTGCAGGGCGGACTTGACGGCGCCGCGTATGTGCCCCGCGCTGAAGGCGAGGAGGAGCGGCAGTCCAGCAGCAGCACTTGGCGCTGTCGTCCTTCAGGAGCCGCTTCAGCACCGGCAGTCCATCTCGCCCAGGTCCACCATCGTGCGTCGTTTCAGTGTGCTTATGTAGGGCTTACTGTCTTATCTTCGTCTCTCTCTCTGCCCCCACCGCCCTCCAAACTGGAGAAGGCGCACCGATCCTGCGGTGGATTCCCTTTTTTAGCGCATCACACCCTGCATTGTAACCG
>NW_024044109.1:0-1359 GCF_014851395.1 Micropterus salmoides
CAGATGTGAGCAGTACACTGAACAATAATGTACCCAACAATAAAATAAATTCCTTTTATATTTCCCTGCCTTGTTGTTTATGTGTACATACAGAGGAAGAAGTGAGAACAGCACACATTTCATCGTTACTGTGTGTTAGAGCATGGGAGAACAGTGGTACTTTTAATACAGCCCACACCCCTAATACTGTGTAACTATAACAAGTAGAGAACGAAGAAAAAGATGTTCTTTCTTTACAACTGTCTGCATAGCTCATTCATATTGTGTAATGAATGAAAAAAATAGGCCTACTAGGCTCCTCCTACTTTGACATTTAAGATTAGCTTGTTTGATCACCTTCATACACATGTGACATACTGTACAACTTGAGAAAGGTTAGTTGTTTTCTGCTCCAACCTGCCTAAAAGAAAAGCTTTTGGGATTAATGGACTTTATTTAGCTGCTGCAGTGCAGGATGAACTCAGAATAGACCCATTTCTCACCTTATTATTCTAAATCATGCAACGAAGAAGAAGAAATGCATAATAAATCCTGGGACAAATCTGTCCCACAATACTGTACAGCATGTAGTCTGATGAACAAGACTTGTGTTATAGCTGACTTGGGCAGTGAAATGTTTTTTTTAATTCATGTGGTCATAGTTGTCCACAACTCAAATCAGAATATAAGAAGAAATGTTTTATACCACCTCAAGAAGGCTTCCTATTAGAAAGGTAGGAAGGTATTTCAATGTACAACTGCAGTCTGAAATCTAAGTAAAGTAATTTCCCTGACATTTTTGTGTTACTTTACTTTTAATAGACGCATGTAACAGGTTTTACTTCCTGTGAGTTAATCCAATCAATCTTATTTTCATACTGTATACCGTTGGGTAATTTGATAAATTGTGTTGTATGTCGTGCTCGCATCTCAGAGAACTCTGACTGCAACATGCTCTTGTAAAGAGAGAAACGGACAGAAAAAGTCTCTAACTCTGCTGTCAGCTCGCTCTGCTCCGTTAAAACTGAATTTTCCATACAGAATTGAATACGAGTGCACTCCAGATTTAGCTGCAGCTAGCTGACCGTGTGCTTCTCCCTATACCGCAGTTATGTGTCCATGCATGCAGCAAACTGAAAGCACTGTCTGTCGGAGCGTCTACGTGAAAAGAGAAGGAAGCATTGCTGGTAGTATTGTCTTCGAGTTGTTAAACACCTCAGCGCACTGAAGGAAGCCATCTGACTGTGTGAGGGGCAAGATCGTTGATGTCTGCAGGCAGAGTAGGAGCTCTCCTGTCTGACTGGTCCACCAATAGCAGAGAGATGACCCCTTGTCAAGCACTAAAGTTTGGTTCGATGTGCATGTACACTGAAGTTACAA
>NW_024044110.1:0-1342 GCF_014851395.1 Micropterus salmoides
TATTATCTGCCTGTCTTTTTTAAATTTTTGTATGCATTTCTGCCTCATTATGCAAATGAGGGGGCTGTGTCTCAAGGGTCATCTTCTCTGCTATTGGGACCTCAGACGGAGAGCTCTACTCTGCCTGCAGACATCAACGATCTTGCCCCTCACACTCAGATGGCTTCCTTCAGTGCGCTGAGGTGTTAACAACTCTGAAGACAATACTACCAGCAATGTCTTCCTTCTCTTTCACGTAGACGCTCCGACAGACAGTGCTTTCAGTTTGCTGCATGCATGGACACAGAACTGCGGTATAGGGAGAAGCACACGGTCAGCTGGCTGCAGCTAAATCTGGAGTGCACTCGTATTCAATTCTGTATGGTAAATTCAGTTTTAACGGAGCAGAGCGAGCTGACAGGCAGAGTTAGAGACTTTTTCTGTCTGTTTCTCTCTTACAAAGACCATGTTGCAGTCAGAGTCTTCTCTGAGATGCGAGCACCACATACAACACAATTTATCAAATTACACAACGGATATACATATGAAAATAAGATTGATTGGATTATACTCACAGGAAGTATAAAACCTCTTACATGCGTCTATTAAAGTAAAGTAACACAAAAATGTCAGGAAATTACTTTACTGATTTAAGTACTGCAGTTGTACATTTGAAATACCTTCCTACCTTTCTGATAGGAAGCCTTCTTGAGGTGGTATAAAACATTTCTTCTTATATTCTGATTTGAGTTGTGGCCAACTATGACCACATTTAAAAAACATTTCACTGCCCAAGTCAGCTATAACACAAGTCCTTGATCATCAGACTACATGCTGTACAGTATTTGTGGCAGATTTTGTCCCAGGATTTCTTATGCATTTCTTCGTTGCATGATTTAGAATAATAAGGAGAAATGGGTCTATTCTGATTCATCCTGCACTGCAGCAGCTAATAAAGTCCATTTAATCCCCAAACGCTTTTCTTTAGGCAGGCTGGCAAAAGAACTCACCTTTCTCAAGTTGTACAGTAATGTCACATGTGTATGAAGGTGGATCAAACAAGCTAATCTTAAATGTCAAAGTAGAGAGGATCCTAGTAGGCCTATTTATTTTCATTCATTACACATATGAATAGCTATGCGACAGTTGTAAGAAAGAACATCTTTTTTCTTCTGTTCTCTACTTGTTATCTAGTTACACAGTATTAGGGGTGTGGGCTGTATTAAAAGTATCCACTGTTCTTCCATGCTCTAACACACAGTAACGATGAAATGTGTGCTGTTCTCACATTCTTCCTTTATCTACACATAAACAACAAGGCAGGAAATATAAAAGGAATTTATTTTAATTGTTTGGGTACATT
>NW_024044111.1:0-4362 GCF_014851395.1 Micropterus salmoides
GCAAAAAAAAAATAAAAAAAAAACATCAACCTTTAAACTTGAAACAAATAAGGATTTGATATTATCATGATAATTATCGATATCCAAAGCTATGAAACTTTTATAGTTAAAACATTTTGCCCATATCGTCCAGCCCTACTACGGGTGTTGCCAAATCAATCAGGACTGAAATTCCTGAAATTCTAAGTGTTTTGCTGGATATTAATACTCTCAGTAGGTGGCATTGAGGAAGGGACATAAGGTGAAGATCATTGCGGCCTCCAAGTTTTTTGTGGAGCAAAAAGAATAAAAAAATTAAAGCTGCAACAGCGTTGGGCGGGCCCTCGCACTTGTAAGCGCGTCCGAGCGTGAGCCGGCCGAGTTGCATATTCTGGAGCTCTGCCGGTGCGGCTGTGAATTTCCTACGCGTTCCGACGCCGCATGAAGGTGCTATATGTCACTTCCTGTGTCCCCTATGTGGATCTACATAGCACTTGCCGCTATGATATAAATCGGTATTGACGTGTAGATGTCTGCGGGTGGGAGAGTTATCAAGCACGTAAAGTTTGTTTCAGATGTGAACATGTACACTGAACAATAATGTACCCAAACAATAAATAAATTCCTTTTATATTTCCCTGCCTTGTTGTTTATGTTACATACAGAGGAAGAATGTGAGAACAGCACACATTTCATCGTTACTGTGTGTTAGAGCATGGGAGAACAGTGGATACTTTTAATACAGCCCACACCCCTAATACTGTGTAACTATAACAAGTAGAGAACAGAAGAAAAAGATGTTCTTTCTTTACAACTGTCTGCATAGCTTATTCATATTGTGTAATGAATGAAAATAAATAGGCCTACTAGGCTCCTCTCTACTTTGACATTTAAGATTAGCTTGTTTGATCCACCTTCATACACATGTGACATTACTGTACAACTTGAGAAAGGTGAGTTGTTTCTGCTCCAGCCTGCCTAAAAGAAAAGCGTTTTTGGGATTAAATGGACTTTATTAGCTGCTGCAGTGCAGGATGAACTCAGAATAGACCCATTTCTCACCTTATTATTCTAAATCATGCAACGAAGAAGAAGAAATGCATAAGAAATCCTGGGACAAAATCTGTCAAATACTGTACAGCATGTAGTCTGATGAACAAGACTTGTGTTATAGCTGACTTGGGCAGTGAAATATTTTTTTAATTCATGTGGTCATAGTTGTCCACAACTCAAATCAGAATATAAGAAGAAATGTTTATACCACCTCAAGAAGGCTTCCTATCAGAAAGGTAGGAAGGTATTTCAAATGTACAACTGCAGTACTTAAATCTAAGTAAAGTAATTTCCCTGACATTTTTGTGTTACTTTACTTTTAATAGACCATGTAAGAGGTTTTATACTTCCTGTGAGTATAATCCAATCAATCTTATTTTCATACTGTATATCCGTTGTGTAATTTGATAAATTGTGTTGTATGTCGTGCTCGCATCTCAGAGAAGACTCTGACTGCAACATGCGTCTTTGTAAAGAGAGAAACAGACAGAAAAAGCTCTAACTCTGCCTGTCAGCTCGCTCTGCTCCGTTAAAACTGAATTTACCATACAGAATTGAATACGAGTGCACTCCAGATTTAGCTGCAGCCAGCTGACCGTGTGCTTCTCCCTATACCGCAGTTCTGTGTCCATGCATGCAGCAAACTGAAAGCACTGTCTGTCGGAGCGTCTACGTGAAAAGAGAAGGAAGACATTGCTGGTAGTATTGTCTTCAGAGTTGTTAAACACCTCAGCGCACTGAAGGAAGCCATCTGACTGTGTGAGGGGCAAGATCGTTGATGTCTGCAGGCAGAGTAGGAGCTCTCCTGTCTGACTGGTCCACCAATAGCAGAGAAGATGACCCCTTGAGACACAGCCCCTCCTCATTTGCATAATGAGGCAGAAATGCATACAAAAATTTAAAAAGACAGGCAGAAATAAATACCATGGTGAAAATATAAGGTAAATAAATACAAAGGAAGAATAAAACAGACAAAAATATTAAAACACACATAAATAAATACATTAAAAAATTAGTAATAAATAAAGTTGAATAAACAAATAAGGTAATTATAACAAAGGTGAATAAGTAAAGGCACTAATTAAAATATAACATTTATGTCTCCTTGTATAATTTAATTACTACCTACATTTATTTATTTACTTTATTTTTTTGTGTATTTAATTGGATGCTTATTTATTTATTGAGCATTTATTTATTTCTGTATTTATTTCTGACTGTGTCAGGATCGGTCCTCCATAACGGGGTGGGAGAGTTATCAAGCACGTAAAGTTTGGTTCAGATGTGAGCATGTACACTGAAGTTACAACAACTTCCTGTGTCATGGCGAAGACTTGATCTCTGACGCCACGCCACGGACACACCCATTGACGAAAACTCGCAAATAGCACAACTTTTCATCTTCAATGCCTTTAGAAGGCACAGCACAAATTTGAAGTCGGTCGGACTAAATCCCTAGGAGGAGTTCGTTAAAGTACGAAGTGTGTAAATCATCCAAAATTTGACGTAAAATTCAAAATGGCCGACTTCCTGTTGATTTTAGGGCATCGCTCCAAGAGGCTTTTTTGTGCGTCTGGACAAGATACACGTACCACAGAAAATTCGTGCACGTAGGTGAAACGTGCGGCGGGGGCTGCTTCGTTAAAAGTCACTTCCTGTTGCCAGCAGGTGGCGCTATGACTGTGGGTGAATGTCAGCATGTACATGTGTTCAGGGCGGGACTCTCATCCTACATGTACAGTTTGGTCCATGTGAGCATGTACACTGAAGTTACGACAACTTCCGTGTCATGGCGAAGAGTTGATCTTTGACGCCACGCCACGGACACGCCCATTGACGAAAACTTGCAAATAGCACAACTTTTCATCTTCAATGCCTTTAGAAGGCACAGCACAAATTTGAGGTCGGTCGGACTAAATCCCTAGGAGGAGTTCGTTAAAGTACGAAGTGTGTAAATCATCCAAAATTTGACGTAAAATTCAAAATGGCCGACTTCCTGTTGGTTTTAGGCTATGGCTCCAAGAGACTTTTTTGTGCGTCTGGACAAGATACACGTACCACAGAAAATTCGTGCACGTAGGTGAAACGTGCGGCGGGGGCTGCTTCGTTAAAAGTCACTTCCTGTTGCCAGCAGGTGGCGCTATGACTGTGGGTGAATGTCAGCATGTACATGTGTTCAGGGCGGGACTCTCATCCTACATGTACAGTTTGGTCCAGATGTGAGCATGTACACTGAAGTTACGACAACTTCCGTGTCATGGCGAAGAGTTGATCTTTGACGCCACGCCACGGACACGCCCATTGACGAAAACTTGCAAATAGCACAACTTTTCATCTTCAATGCCTTTAGAAGGCACAGCACAAATTTGAGGTCGGTCGGACTAAATCCCTAGGAGGAGTTCGTTAAAGTACGAAGTGTGTAAATCATCCAAAATTTGACGTAAAATTCAAAATGGCCGACTTCCTGTTGATTTTAGGCTATGGCTCCAAGAGACTTTTTTGTGCGTCTGGACAAGATACACGTACCACAGAAAATTCGTGCACGTAGGTGAAACGTGCGGCGGGGGCTGCTTCGTTAAAGGTCACTTTCTGTTGCCAGCAGGTGGCGCTATGACTGTGGGTGAATGTCGGCATGTACATGTGTTCAGGGCGGGACTCTCATCCTACATGTACAGTTTGGTCCAGATGTGAGCATGTACACTGAAGTTACAACAACTTCCTGTTTCATTGCGAATCATCGACGCCACGGACACGCCCATTGACGAAAACGCGCAAATAGCACAACTTTTCATCGTCAATGCCTTTAGAAGGCACAGCAGAAATTTGACGTCGATCCGACTAAATCCCTAGGAGGAGTTCGTTAAAGTACGAAGTGTGTAAATCATCCAAAAATGGCCATAAAATTCAAAATGGCCGACTTCCTGTTGACTTTAGGCTATGGGTTCTTGAGGCTTTTTTGTGCGTCTTGAGATACATGTCCCCAGAAAATTTCGTACATGTAGGTTGAACGTGAACGGGGCTAATTTTTTCCAATTTTCTAGGTGGCGCTAGCGAGTCATTTTGCAACGCCCATGTGCGAAACTTGTAGAATACGAAATTTTTCACCGGTTCTGACATGTTTGCAAATTTTGGTGAGTTTTCGAGTATGTTTAGGCCATGTCATTTGGGCCTACTTTGCAGAAAAAAAAAAAAAAAAAAAAAAAAAAAAAAAAAAAATCCGAGCAATTCAATAGGGACCTCGCACGGTCGTGCTCGGGCCCTAAAAAAAAAAATATCCGAGCAAATTCATTGGGACCTCCCACGGTCGTGCTCGGGCCTAATTAAAGCTGC
>NW_024044112.1:0-4571 GCF_014851395.1 Micropterus salmoides
AGAGTTGATCTTTGACGCCACGCCACGGACACGCCCATTGACGAAAACTTGCAAATAGCACAACTTTTCATCTTCAATGCCTTTAGAAGGCACAGCACAAATTTGAGGTCGGTCGGACTAAATCCCTAGGAGTTCGTTAAAGTACGAAGTGTGTAAATCATCCAAAATTTGACGTAAAATTCAAAATGGCCGACTTCCTGTTGATTTAGGCTATGGCTCCAAGAGGCTTTTTGTGCGTCTGGACAAGATACACGTACCACAGAAAATTCGTGCACGTAGGTGAAACGTGCGGCGGGGGCTGCTTCGTTAAAGGTCACTTTCTGTTGCCAGCAGGTGGCGCTATGACTGTGGGTGAATGTCGGCATGTACATGTGTTCAGGGCGGGACTCTCATCCTAATGTACAGTTTGGTCCAGATGTGAGCATGTACACTGAAGTTACAACAACTTCCTGTTTCATTGCGAATCATCGACGCCACGACACGCCCATTGACGAAAACCGCAAATAGCACAACTTTTCATCGTCATGCCTTTAGAAGGCACAGCAGAAATTTGACGTCGATCCGACTAAATCCCTAGGAGGAGTTCGTTAAAGTACGAAGTGTGTAAATCATCCAAAAATGGCCATAAATTCAAAATGGCCGACTTCCTGTTGACTTTAGGCTATGGGTTCTTGAGGCTTTTTTGTGCGTCTTGATACGATACATGTCCCCAGAAAATTTCGTACATGTAGGTTGAACGTGAACGAGGGGCTAATTTTTCCAATTTTCTAGGTGGCGCTAGCGAGTCATTTTGCCACGCCCATGTGCGAAACTTGTAGAATACGAAATTTTTCACCGTTCTGACATGTTTGCAAATTTTGGTGAGTTTTCGAGTATGTTTAGGCCATGTCATTTGGGCCTACTTTGCAGAAAAAAAAAAAAAAAAAAAAAAAAAAAAATTAAAGCTGCAAGCAGCGTTGGGCGGGCCCTCGCACTTGTAGCGCGTCCGCGTGAGCCGGCCGAGTTGCACATTCTGGAGCTCTGCCGGTGCGGCTGTGAATTTCCTACGCGGTTCCGACGCCGCATGAATGTCTATATGTCACTTCCTGTGTCCCCTATGTGGAGCTACATAGCACTTGCCGCTATGAATATAAATCGGTATTGGTGTAGATGTCTGCGGGGTGGGAGAGTTATCAAGCACGTAAAGTTTGTTTCAGATGTGACATGTACACTGAACAATAATGTACCCAAACAATAAAATAATTCCTTTTATATTTCCCTGCCTTGTTGTTTATGTGTACATACAGAGGAAGAATGTGAGAACAGCACACATTTCATCGTTACTGTGTGTTAGAGCATGGGAGAACAGTGGATACTTTTAATACAGCCCACACCCCTAATACTGTGTAACTATAACAAGTAGAGAACAGAAGAAAAAGATGTTCTTTCTTTACAACTGTCTGCATAGCTTATTCATATTGTGTAATGAATGAAAATAAATAGGCCTACTAGGCTCCTCTCTACTTTGACATTTAAGATTAGCTTGTTTGATCCACCTTCATACACATGTGACATTACTGTACAACTTGAGAAAGGTGAGTTGTTTTCTGCTCCAGCCTGCCTAAAAGAAAAGCGTTTTTGGGATTAAATGGACTTTATTAGCTGCTGCAGTGCAGGATGAACTCAGAATAGACCCATTTCTCACCTTATTATTCTAAATCATGCAACGAAGAAGAAGAAATGCATAATAAATCCTGGGACAAAATCTGTCCACAAATACTGTACAGCATGTAGTCTGATGAACAAGACTTGTGTTATAGCTGACTTGGGCAGTGAAATGTTTTTTTTAATTCATGTGGTCATAGTTGTCCACAACTCAAATCAGAATATAAGAAGAAATGTTTTATACCACCTCAAGAAGGCTTCCTATCAGAAAGGTAGGAAGGTATTTCAAATGTACAACTGCAGTACTTAAATCTAAGTAAAGTAATTTCCCTGACATTTTTGTGTTACTTTACTTTTAATAGACCCATGTAAGAGGTTTTATACTTCCTGTGAGTATAATCCAATCAATCTTATTTTCATACTGTATATCCGTTGTGTAATTTGATAAATTGTGTTGTATGTCGTGCTCGCATCTCAGAGAAGACTCTGACTGCAACATGCGTCTTTGTAAAGAGAGAAACGACAGAAAAAGTCTCTAACTCTGCCTGTCAGCTCGCTCTGCTCCGTTAAAACTGAATTTACCATACAGAATTGAATACGAGTGCACTCCAGATTTAGCTGCAGCCAGCTGACCGTGTGCTTCTCCCTATACCGCAGTTCTGTGTCCATGCATGCAGCAAACTGAAAGCACTGTCTGTCGGTGCTCTACGTGAAAAGAGAAGGAAGACATTGCTGGTAGTATTGTCTTCAGAGTTGTTAAACACCTCAGCGCACTGAAGGAAGCCATCTGACTGTGTGAGGGGCAAGATCGTTGATGTCTGCAGGCAGAGTAGGAGCTCTCCTGTCTGACTGGTCCACCAATAGCAGAGAAGATGACCCCTTGAGACACAGCCCCTCCTCATTTGCATAATGAGGCAGAAATGCATACAAAATTTAAGACAGGCAGAAATAAATACCATGGGTGAAAATAAATAAGGTAAATAAATACAAAGGAAGAATAAAACAGACAAAAATATTAAAACACACATAAATAAATACATTAAAAAAATTAGTAATAAATAAGTTGAATAAACAAATAAGGTAATTATAACAAAGGTGAATAAGTAAAGGCACTAATTAAAATATACATTTATGTCTCCTTGTATAATTTAATTACTACCTACATTTATTTATTTACTTTTTTTTTGTGTATTTAATTGGATGCTTATTTATTTATTGAGCATTTATTTATTTCTGTATTTATTTCTGACTGTGTCAGGATCGGTCCTCCATAGCGGGGTGGGAGAGTTATCAAGCACGTAAAGTTTGGTTCAGATGTGAGCATGTACACTGAAGTTACAACAACTTCCTGTGTCATGGCGAAGACTTGATCTCTGACGCCACGCCACGGACACACCCATTGACGAAAACTCGCAAATAGCACAACTTTTCATCTTCAATGCCTTTAGAAGGCACAGCACAAATTTGAAGTCGGTCGGACTAAATCCCTAGGAGGAGTTCGTTAAAGTACGAAGTGTGTAAATCATCCAAAATTTGACGTAAAATTCAAAATGGCCGACTTCCTGTTGATTTTAGGGCATCGCTCCAAGAGGCTTTTTTGTGCGTCTGGACAAGATACACGTACCACAGAAAATTCGTGCACGTAGGTAAACGTGCGGCGGGGGCTGCTTCGTTAAAAGTCACTTCCTGTTGCCAGCAGGTGGCGCTATGACTGTCTGTGAATGTCAGCATGTACATGTGTTCAGGGCGGGACTCTCATCCTACATGTACAGTTTGGTCCAGATGTGAGCATGTACACTGAAGTTACGACAACTTCCGTGTCATGGCGAAGAGCTGATCTTTGACGCCACGCCACGGACACGCCCATTGACGAAAACTTGCAAATAGCACAACTTTTCATCTTCAATGCCTTTAGAAGGCACAGCACAAATTTGAGGTCGGTCGGACTAAATCCCTAGGAGGAGTTCGTTAAAGTACGAAGTGTGTAAATCATCCAAAATTTGACGTAAAATTCAAAATGGCCGACTTCCTGTTGGGTTTAGGCTATGGCTCCAAGAGGCTTTTTTGTGCGTCTGGACAGATACACGTACCACAGAAAATTCGTGCACGTAGGTGAAACGTGCGGCGGGGGCTGCTTCGTTAAAGGTCACTTTCTGTTGCCAGCAGGTGGCGCTATGACTGTGGGTGAATGTCGGCATGTACATGTGTTCAGGCGGGACTCTCATCCTACATGTACAGTTTGGTCCAGATGTGAGCATGTACACTGAAGTTACAACAACTTCCTGTTTCATTGCGAATCATCGACGCCACGGACACGCCCATTGACGAAAACTCGCAAATAGCACAACTTTTCATCGTCAATGCCTTTAGAAGGCACAGCAGAAATTTGACGTCGATCCGACTAAATCCCTAGGAGGAGTTCGTTAAAGTACGAAGTATGTAAATCATCCAAAAATGGCCATAAAATTCAAAATGGCCGACTTCCTGTTGACTTTAGGCTATGGGTTCTTGAGGCTTTTTTGTGCGTCTTGATACGATACATGTCCCCAGAAAATTTCGTACATGTAGGTTGAACGTGAACGAGGGGCTAATCATTTCCAATTTTCTAGGTGGCGCTAGCGAGTCATTTTGCCACGCCCATGTGCGAAACTTGTAGAATACGAAATTTTTCACCGGTTCTGACATGTTTGCAAATTTTGGTGAGTTTTCGAGTATGTTTAGGCCATGTCATTTGGGCCTACTTTGCAGAAAAAAAAAAAAAAAAAAAAAAAAAATATCCGAGCAGATTCATAGGGACCTCGCACGTCGTTGCTCGGGCCCTAAAATAAAAAATCTCGAGCAAATTCAATAGGGACCTCACACGGTCGTGCTCGGGCCCTAATAATCGAGCAAATTCAATAGGGACCTCACACGGTCGTGCTCGGGCC
>NW_024044113.1:0-1103 GCF_014851395.1 Micropterus salmoides
ATATACATTGCATTATTCTATATTCTATAACAGTGTTAGAAACGCAAGAAATTGTAGTGCGCTTGCCACTAGTGCCAGATGCGCTCACTGGATTTCAGTTGTATTATTAGAACATAAAGCCTTAAACTGTAAAAAGATTTGCCTGATTTTCTAAATGTTTGTATCTGCCCAGCTCTGTGACTGTGACAAGCCCGGACAGGGCTGATCTGCGTAACTGCGCGCAGCCTGGATGACAGCTCATTTCGTAATGAAGCAAAATGCAGATTAGCCTGGAGAAGTTATGAAGGTATGAATGGAAAATGTAGCGAAATTAAAAGTAGATTGCTGACCCAAAGAAAATACTGAGGAAAGAGTAAGGCCACAGTTTTAAAAAGGAACGTGAAAAGGTGCCAAAGACTTATTTTATTCTATTTATTTATTTACCAATTTGCGTTTATAGGTTACTTGTAAGAAGTTATGACCCCCTGCTTCTGGCGTCCCCAGTACTGTAAGGCTTACGTAACAACAGCACAAAAGAAAAGTCTGTAGCCTGATGCACTTTGCTGCAGCTTTCTCAAAAGTGACGGGACAAAACATAGATTGACACATTTTCATGTAACATGTTGTGTTTTGAGTTTGTTTTTTCCTCTTTCTTAGTTTTTTCTAATGTAATTTTATTATTTCTATGTATATATTATTGTTTATGAATTGTGCTCTGGCAACATTGTTTACATAAACATTCTGGCGCGTGAGAGAGATCTCCACGGAAACAAGTTTCTGCCACTACAAGTTTCCTCCTCAGTAGAGGAAGAGGCGGCCAGGCTGGACCCTGATCCTTCCCACAAGAGGTGTTTATAGCCTAACTATAAAATAAAAATAGAAAGTAAACTTGATGCGCGTTTCTTCATTCACCTGCAGCAAAGTCGCAGACGTCAGTCCCAAAGTCAGTAGGTGGGTAGGTGATTCACGCGGAAGTGCCCTCAGCTACACATACAGGTCGTGTGTGCGGTGGCGTCACTTACTGATCCTCAGTAGGCCTATTGGATTTCAGACCTCGAGCTTGGGAAAACGTGGCGTGCGCTGCTCTACTTGATCAATGAAAGAGCTTCGCTACTGGAAAGCTA
>NW_024044114.1:0-1254 GCF_014851395.1 Micropterus salmoides
GGCATCACTTGAATGGGGACAAAGCGGACCGTTGGCGATGTTCGGGAACACATGCGCGCCTTACCCCCCCGAATCCCACGGGGTGCTTGATCTGGCCAAAAGGCCTTAACGAGGGATTTTGCAGCTGGCGTCCAGTTGGGAAACTTTTTTGACACTTGGGTCAACAATTCAAGCGCCCCTTACGCTGCAACCCAAAGGGCTAGGGGGCCCCGAAATGAGGCCGCCACGCCCCATTGGCAGTGGCGACAACATATGAAATATCTGCAGCCCTGGCACTTTTAGAAAAAAAGTGGCTCCAATCTGACCAAATTTTGCACAGGCTGTCTGACGTGTCGAGTCTAACACCCATCCTGAGCTGGGATGTCCATTGGCCGGCCCAAAGAAATTCTGACATCTTGCTAAAATTTGACCACTGACTTATCTAGGCCTGGCCAACTACCTGTGTTCCAAATTTGGGGTCTCTGGGACGTTTCTGTGAGAAGTTACGGACTTTTGAATGTTGGAAAAATATGTGTCCCAATTGTCAATTTTGACATAAGGACACCTGGCGACCTTTTGAAATTTGGGCAGGTATTTGGGCACCTTGGAATGCACCCCAGGGACACCAAATGATGTCAGGTGTTTCACTGTTACACCTAATTTCAGGCACTGAAGCTGCAGCCGTCGAACTGCTTTTAAGGTGTAGGAATCTGGCCAAATGACCTCAACGAGGCCTTCTGAACCGTGAGGTCCATTGGGAACCTTTCTGACAATTGAGTTGACAAATGGAATCATGGTAATTTATTAAGTATGACTATTAACCACATCCCCATTCTGATTTTGATGTTAACAAGTTTCTAATACGACCTAAAAGAAGTCCCAAAGGTTAGATGTTTTCTTTTAAATTCTTTTTTTTACTTTGAATTTTGAATGTCATGACTCATCAAGTATGCTATTAACCCACACCCATTCTGAATTTGAATGTTACAAGTTTCTAATAAGACCTAAAAGAAGTCCCAAAGGTTAGAATGTTTTCTTTTAAATTCTTTTTTTACTTTGAATTTTGAATGTCATGACATCATCAAAGGTCGAATGCCTTTGATGGTGTGTATAAGACCCAAGTGTTGTTTAGTTGCAGTTTTTCTCATAGATCTCTTCCTGCTAACACGACAGCACTGGTAAGAAAATAAGCTTGTGGCTAAAAAATCATCGTTGACCTCTGGCCTCCCTGGTAAAAATAATAGCATATAGAGAAGAATAGACACTTTATTGTCG
>NW_024044115.1:0-10782 GCF_014851395.1 Micropterus salmoides
TGGTGAAACACTCTGTCCTGTGACTGATCTGTGTAAAACAACAGAAAGTGAGTTAAATTTGACTCCAAAGTCCAACAGGTCACTGGAAGCCATCAACTCAGTATGTACAGGCTAAACAGCCTGCTTCTACCTTTTAGAGGCTTCATGTCGAAATCTCTGAGTTGACTCCAATGGCTTCAAACTTACCCGAAGACTCACAGAGACAACCCATCAAGAATGAATCTCAACCTTCTGCCGCCTTTCCCAAGCTATTTCTTTCAGGGGCCACATAGGGGCCCCAAATCACAACAGCTCAAATCAGCGTCCCACCCATCATACAGTTGTATTTTGGTATATAAACTCCATTTAGAACTTATTAGGTGGCTGTTAGCTCATAAAGTCCACAAAGAGCTTTACACACTCGCTTAGGCTTGAGAAGCAAGAGTCCTGTTCAGTGAAATATGGGTGTATCAAATTGGTATTTCTTGTTGTAAAGAAGAAATCTGGTGAAACACTCTGTCCTGTGACTGATCTGTGTAAACAACAGAAAGTGAGTTAAATTTGACTCCAAAGTACAACAGGTCACTGGAAGCCATCAACTCAGTGTGTACAGGCTAAAACAGCCTGCTTCTACCTTTAGAGGCTTTCATGTCGAAATCTCTGAGTTTGAGCTCCAAATGGCTTCAAACTTACCCAGAAACTCACAGAGACAACACCATCAAGAATCTTGAATCTCAACCTTCTGCCGCCTGTCCCAAGCTAGGTTTCTTTCAGGGGCCACATAGGGGCCCCAAATCACAACAGCTCAATCAGCGTCCCACACCCATCATACAGTTGTATTTTGGTATAAAACTCCATTTAGAACTTATTAGGTGGCTGTTAGCTCATAAAGTCCACAAAAGGAGCTTTACACACTCGCTTAGGCTTGAGAACAGAGAGTCCTGTTCAGTGAAATATGGGTGTATCAAATTGGTATTTCTTGTTGTAAAGAGAAATCTGGTGAAACACTCTGTCCCTGTGACTGATCTGTGTAAACACAGAAAGTGAGTTAAATTTGACTCCAAAGTCCAACAGGTCACTGGAAGCCATCAACTCAGTATGTACAGGCTAAAACAGCCTGCTTCTACCTTTTAGAGGCTTTCATGTCGAAATCTCTGAGTTTACTCCAAATGGCTTCAAACTTACCCAGAAGACTCACAGAGACAACACCATCAAGAATTGAATCTCAACCTTCTGCCGCCTTTCCCAGCTAGTTTCTTTCAGGGGCACATAGGGCCCCAAATCACAACAGCTCAAATCAGCGTCCTACACCCATCATACAGTTGTATTTTGGTATTAAACTCCATTTAGAACTTATTAGGTGGCTGTTAGCTCATAAAGTCCACAAAAGGAGCTTTACACACTCGCTTAGGCTTGAGAAGCAAGAGAGTCCTGTTCAGTGAAATATGGGTGTATCAAATTGGTATTTCTTGTTGTAAAGAAGAATCTGGTGAAACACTCTGCCTGTGACTGATCTGTGTAAAACAGAAAGTGAGTTAAATTTGACTCCAAAGTCAACAGGTCACTGGAAGCCATCAACTCAGTGTGTACAGGCTAAAACAGCCTGCTTCTACCTTTTAGAGGCTTTCATGTCGAAATCTCTGAGTTGAGCTCCAAATGGCTTCAAACTTACCCAGAAGACTCACAGAGACAACACCATCAAGAATTTGAATCTCAACCTTCTGCCGCCTTTCCCAAGCTAGTTTCTTCAGGGCCACATAGGGCCCCAAATCACAACAGCTCAAATCAGCGTCCCACACCCATCATACAGTTGTATTTTGGTATTAAAACTCCATTTAGAACTTATTAGGTGGCTGTTAGCTCATAAAGTCCACAAAAGGAGCTTTACACACTCGCTTAGGCTTGAGAAGCAAGAGAGTCCTGTTCAGTGAAATATGGGTGTATCAAATTGGTATTTCTTGTTGTAAAGAAGAAATCTGGTGAAACACTCTGTCCTGTGACTGATCTGTGTAAAACAACAGAAAGTGAGTTAAATTTGACTCCAAAGTCCAACAGGTCACTGGAAGCCATCAACTCAGTGTGTACAGGCTAAAACAGCCTGCTTCTACCTTTTAGAGGCTTTCATGTCGAAATCTCTGAGTTGACTCCAAATGGCTTCAAACTTACCCAGAAGACTCACAGAGACAACACCATCAAGAATTTGAATCTCAACCTTCTGCCGCCTTCCCAAGCTAGTTTCTTTCAGGGGCCACATAGGGGCCCCAAATCACAACAGCTCAAATCAGCGTCCCACACCCATCATACAGTTGTATTTTGGTATTAAAACTCCATTTAGAACTTATTAGGTGGCTGTTAGCTCATAAAGTCCACAAAAGGAGCTTTACACACTCGCTTAGGCTTGAGAAGCAAGAGAGTCCTGTTCAGTGAAATATGGGTGTATCAAATTGGTATTTCTTGTTGTAAAGAAGAAATCTGGTGAAACACTCTGTCCTGTGACTGATCTGTGTAAAACAACAGAAAGTGAGTTAAATTTGACTCCAAAGTCCAACAGGTCACTGGAAGCCATCAACTCAGTGTGTACAGGCTAAAACAGCCTGCTTCTACCTTTTAGAGGCTTTCATGTCGAAATCTCTGAGTTGAGCTCCAAATGGCTTCAAACTTACCCAGAAGACTCACAGAGCAACACCATCAAGAATATGAATCTCAACCTTCTGCCGCCTTTCCCAAGCTAGTTTCTTTCAGGGGCCACATAGGGGCCCCAAATCACAACAGCTCAAATCAGCGTCCCACACCCATCATACAGTTGTATTTTGGTATTAAAACTCCATTTAGAACTTATTAGGTGGCTGTTAGCTCATAAAGTCCACAAAAGGAGCTTTACACACTCGCTTAGGCTTGAGAAGCAAGAGAGTCCTGTTCAGTGAAATATGGGTGTATCAAATTGGTATTTCTTGTTGTAAAGAAGAAATCTGGTGAAACACTCTGTCCTGTGACTGATCTGTGTAAAACAACAGAAAGTGAGTTAAATTTGACTCCAAAGTCCAACAGGTCACTGGAAGCCATCAACTCAGTATGTACAGGCTAAAACAGCCTGCTTCTACCTTTTAGAGGCTTTCATGTCGAAATCTCTGAGTTTAACTCCAAATGGCTTCAAACTTACCCAGAAGACTCACAGAGACAACACCATCAAGAATATGAATCTCAACCTTCTGCCGCCTTTCCCAAGCTAGTTTCTTTCAGGGGCCACATAGGGGCCCCAAATCACAACAGCTCAAATCAGCGTCCCACACCCATCATACAGTTGTATTTTGGTATTAAACTCCATTTAGAACTTATTAGGTGGCTGTTAGCTCATAAAGTCCACAAAAGGAGCTTTACACACTCGCTTAGGCTTGAGAAGCAAGAGAGTCCTGTTCAGTGAAATATGGGTGTATCAAATTGGTATTTCTTGTTGTAAAGAAGAAATCTGGTGAAACACTCTGCCCTGTGACTGATCTGTGTAAAACAACAGAAAGTGAGTTAAATTTGACTCCAAAGTACAACAGGTCACTGGAAGCCATCAACTCAGTGTGTACAGGCTAAAACAGCCTGCTTCTACCTTTTAGAGGCTTTCATGTAGAAATCTCTGAGTTGAGCTCCAAATGGCTTCAAACTTACCCAGAAGACTCACAGAGACAACACCATCAAGAATCTTGAATCTCAACCTTCTGCCGCCTTTCCCAAGCTAGTTTCTTTCAGGGGCCACATAGGGGCCCCAAATCACAACAGCTCAAATCAGCGTCCCACACCCATCATACAGTTGTATTTTGGTATTAAAACTCCATTTAGAACTTATTAGGTGGCTGTTAGCTCATAAAGTCCACAAAAGGAGCTTTACACACTCGCTTAGGCTTGAGAAGCAAGAGAGTCCTGTTCAGTGAAATATGGGTGTATCAAATTGGTATTTCTTGTTGTAAAGAAGAAATCTGGTGAAACACTCTGTCCTGTGACTGATCTGTGTAAAACAACAGAAAGTGAGTTAAATTTGACTCCAAAGTACAACAGGTCACTGGAAGCCATCAACTCAGTGTGTACAGGCTAAAACAGCCTGCTTCTACCTTTTAGAGGCTTTCATGTCGAAATCTCTGAGTTGAGCTCCAAATGGCTTCAAACTTACCCAGAAGACTCACAGAGACAACACCATCAAGAATCTTGAATCTCAACCTTCTGCCGCCTGTCCCAAGCTAGTTTCTTTCAGGGGCCACATAGGGCCCCAAATCACAACAGCTCAAATCAGCGTCCCACACCCATCATACAGTTGTATTTTGGTATATAAACTCCATTTAGAACTTATTAGGTGGCTGTTAGCTCATAAAGTCCACAAAAGGAGCTTTACACACTCGCTTAGGCTTGAGAAGCAAGAGAGTCCTGTTCAGTGAAATATGGGTGTATCAAATTGGTATTTCTTGTTGTAAAGAAGAAATCTGGTGAAACACTCTGTCCTGTGACTGATCTGTGTAAAACAACAGAAAGTGAGTTAAATTTGACTCCAAAGTCCAACAGGTCACTGGAAGCCATCAACTCAGTGTGTACAGGCTAAAACAGCCTGCTTCTACCTTTTAGAGGCTTTCATGTCGAAATCTCTGAGTTTAACTCCAAATGGCTTCAAACTTACCCAGAAGACTCACAGAGACAACACCATCAAGAATTATGAATCTCAACCTTCTGCCGCCTTTCCCAAGCTAGTTTCTTTCAGGGGCCACATAGGGGCCCCAAATCACAACAGCTCAAATCAGCGTCCCACACCCATCATACAGTTGTATTTTGGTATTAAAACTCCATTTAGAACTTATTAGGTGGCTGTTAGCTCATAAAGTCCACAAAAGGAGCTTTACACACTCGCTTAGGCTTGAGAAGCAAGAGAGTCCTGTTCAGTGAAATATGGGTGTATCAAATTGGTATTTCTTGTTGTAAAGAAGAAATCTGGTGAAACACTCTGCCCTGTGACTGATCTGTGTAAAACAACAGAAAGTGAGTTAAATTTGACTCCAAAGTACAACAGGTCACTGGAAGCCATCAACTCAGTGTGTACAGGCTAAAACAGCCTGCTTCTACCTTTTAGAGGCTTTCATGTCGAAATCTCTGAGTTGAGCTCCAAATGGCTTCAAACTTACCCAGAAGACTCACAGAGCAACACCATCAAGAATTTGAATCTCAACCTTCTGCCGCCTTTCCCAAGCTAGTTTCTTCAGGGGCCACATAGGGGCCCCAAATCACAACAGCTCAAATCAGCGTCCCACACCCATCATACAGTTGTATTTTGGTATTAAAACTCCATTTAGAACTTATTAGGTGGCTGTTAGCTCATAAAGTCCACAAAAGGAGCTTTACACACTCGCTTAGGCTTGAGAAGCAAGAGAGTCCTGTTCAGTGAAATATGGGTGTATCAAATTGGTATTTCTTGTTGTAAAGAAGAAATCTGGTGAAACACTCTGTCCTGTGACTGATCTGTGTAAAACAACAGAAAGTGAGTTAAATTTGACTCCAAAGTCCAACAGGTCACTGGAAGCCATCAACTCAGTGTGTACAGGCTAAAACAGCCTGCTTCTACCTTTTAGAGGCTTTCATGTAGAAATCTCTCAGTTGAACTCCAAATGGCTTCAAACTTACCCAGAAGACTCACAGAGACAACACCATCAAGAATCTGAATCTCAACCTTCTGCCGCCTTTCCCAAGCTAGTTTCTTTCAGGGGCCACATAGGGGCCCCAAATCACAACAGCTCAAATCAGCGTCCCACACCCATCATACAGTTGTATTTTGGTATTAAACTCCATTTAGAACTTATTAGGTGGCTGTTAGCTCATAAAGTCCACAAAAGGAGCTTTACACACTCGCTTAGGCTTGAGAAGCAAGAGAGTCCTGTTCAGTGAAATATGGGTGTATCAAATTGGTATTTCTTGTTGTAAAGAAGAAATCTGGTGAAACACTCTGCCTGTGACTGATCTGTGTAAAACAACAGAAAGTGAGTTAAATTTGACTCCAAAGTACAACAGGTCACTGGAAGCCATCAACTCAGTGTGTACAGGCTAAAACAGCCTGCTTCTACCTTTTAGAGGCTTTCATGTCGAAATCTCTGAGTTGAGCTCCAAATGGCTTCAAACTTACCCAGAAGACTCACAGAGACAACACCATCAAGAATCTTGAATCTCAACCTTCTGCCGCCTGTCCCAAGCTAGTTTCTTTCAGGGGCCACATAGGGGCCCCAAATCACAACAGCTCAAATCAGCGTCCCACACCCATCATACAGTTGTATTTTGGTATTAAAACTCCATTTAGAACTTATTAGGTGGCTGTTAGCTCATAAAGTCCACAAAAGGAGCTTTACACACTCGCTTAGGCTTGAGAAGCAAGAGAGTCCTGTTCAGTGAAATATGGGTGTATCAAATTGGTATTTCTTGTTGTAAAGAAGAAATCTGGTGAAACACTCTGTCCTGTGACTGATCTGTGTAAAACAACAGAAAGTGAGTTAAATTTGACTCCAAAGTACAACAGGTCACTGGAAGCCATCAACTCAGTGTGTACAGGCTAAAACAGCCTGCTTCTACCTTTTAGAGGCTTTCATGTCGAAATCTCTGAGTTGAGCTCCAAATGGCTTCAAACTTACCCAGAAGACTCACAGAGACAACACCATCAAGAATCTTGAATCTCAACCTTCTGCCGCCTTCCCAAGCTAGTTTCTTTCAGGGGCCACATAGGGGCCCCAAATCACAACAGCTCAAATCAGCGTCCCACACCCATCATACAGTTGTATTTTGGTATATAAACTCCATTTAGAACTTATTAGGTGGCTGTTAGCTCATAAAGTCCACAAAAGGAGCTTTACACACTCGCTTAGGCTTGAGAAGCAAGAGAGTCCTGTTCAGTGAAATATGGGTGTATCAAATTGGTATTTCTTGTTGTAAAGAAGAAATCTGGTGAAACACTCTGTCCTGTGACTGATCTGTGTAAAACAACAGAAAGTGAGTTAAATTTGACTCCAAAGTCCAACAGGTCACTGGAAGCCATCAACTCAGTATGTACAGGCTAAAACAGCCTGCTTCTACCTTTTAGAGGCTTTCATGTCGAAATCTCTGAGTTAACTCCAAATGGCTTCAAACTTACCCAGAAGACTCACAGAGACAACACCATCAAGAATTATGAATCTCAACCTTCTGCCGCCTTTCCCAAGCTAGTTTCTTTCAGGGGCTACATAGGGGCCCCAAATCACAACAGCTCAAATCAGCGTCCCACACCCATCATACAGTTGTATTTTGGTATTAAAACTCCATTTAGAACTTATTAGGTGGCTGTTAGCTCATAAAGTCCACAAAAGGAGCTTTACACACTCGCTTAGGCTTGAGAAGCAAGAGAGTCCTGTTCAGTGAAATATGGGTGTATCAAATTGGTATTTCTTGTTGTAAAGAAGAAATCTGGTGAAACACTCTGCCCTGTGACTGATCTGTGTAAAACAACAGAAAGTGAGTTAAATTTGACTCCAAAGTACAACAGGTCACTGGAAGCCATCAACTCAGTGTGTACAGGCTAAAACAGCCTGCTTCTACCTTTTAGAGACTTTCATGTAGAAATCTCTGAGTTGAGCTCCAAATGGCTTCAAACTTACCCAGAAGACTCACAGAGCAACACCATCAATAATATGAATCTCAACCTTCTGCCACCTTTCCCAAGCTAGTTTCTTCAGGGGCCACATAGAGGCCCCAAATCACAACAGCTCAAATCAGCGTCCCACACCCATCATACAGTTGTATTTTGGTATTAAAACTCCATTTAGAACTTATTAGGTGGCTGTTAGCTCATAAAGTCCACAAAAGGAGCTTTACACACTCGCTTAGGCTTGAGAAGCAAGAGAGTCCTGTTCAGTGAAATATGGGTGTATCAAATTGGTATTTCTTGTTGTAAAGAAGAAATCTGGTGAAACACTCTGTCCTGTGACTGATCTGTGTAAAACAACAGAAAGTGAGTTAAATTTGACTCCAAAGTCCAACAGGTCACTGGAAGCCATCAACTCAGTATGTACAGGCTAAAACAGCCTGCTTCTACCTTTTAGAGGCTTTCATGTCGAAATCTCTGAGTTTAACTCCAAATGGCTTCAAACTTACCCAGAAGACTCACAGAGACAACACCATCAAGAATATGAATCTCAACCTTCTGCCGCCTTTCCCAAGCTAGTTTCTTTCAGGGGCCACATAGGGGCCCCAAATCACAACAGCTCAAATCAGCGTCCCACACCCATCATACAGTTGTATTTTGGTATATAAACTCCATTTAGAACTTATTAGGTGGCTGTTAGCTCATAAAGTCCACAAAAGGAGCTTTACACACTCGCTTAGGCTTGAGAAGCAAGAGAGTCCTGTTCAGTGAAATATGGGTGTATCAAATTGGTATTTCTTGTTGTAAAGAAGAAATCTGGTGAAACACTCTGCCCTGTGACTGATCTGTGTAAAACAACAGAAAGTGAGTTAAATTTGACTCCAAAGTACAACAGGTCACTGGAAGCCATCAACTCAGTGTGTACAGGCTAAAACAGCCTGCTTCTACCTTTTAGAGGCTTTCATGTCGAAATCTCTGAGTTGAGCTCCAAATGGCTTCAAACTTACCCAGAAGACTCACAGAGACAACACCATCAAGAATCTGAATCTCAACCTTCTGCCGCCTGTCCCAAGCTAGTTTCTTTCAGGGGCCACATAGGGGCCCCAAATCACAACAGCTCAAATCAGCGTCCCACACCCATCATACAGTTGTATTTTGGTATTAAAACTCCATTTAGAACTTATTAGGTGGCTGTTAGCTCATAAAGTCCACAAAAGGAGCTTTACACACTCGCTTAGGCTTGAGAAGCAAGAGAGTCCTGTTCAGTGAAATATGGGTGTATCAAATTGGTATTTCTTGTTGTAAAGAAGAAATCTGGTGAAACACTCTGTCCTGTGACTGATCTGTGTAAAACAACAGAAAGTGAGTTAAATTTGACTCCAAAGTACAACAGGTCACTGGAAGCCATCAACTCAGTGTGTACAGGCTAAAACAGCCTGCTTCTACCTTTTAGAGGCTTTCATGTCGAAATCTCTGAGTTGAGCTCCAAATGGCTTCAAACTTACCCAGAAGACTCACAGAGACAACACCATCAAGAATCTTGAATCTCAACCTTCTGCCGCCTGTCCCAAGCTAGTTTCTTTCAGGGGCCACATAGGGGCCCCAAATCACAACAGCTCAAATCAGCGTCCCACACCCATCATACAGTTGTATTTTGGTATATAAACTCCATTTAGAACTTATTAGGTGGCTGTTAGCTCATAAAGTCCACAAAAGGAGCTTTACACACTCGCTTAGGCTTGAGAAGCAGAGAGTCCTGTTCAGTGAAATATGGGTGTATCAAATTGGTATTTCTTGTTGTAAAGAAGAAATCTGGTGAAACACTCTGTCCTGTGACTGATCTGTGTAAAACAACAGAAAGTGAGTTAAATTTGACTCCAAAGTCCAACAGGTCACTGGAAGCCATCAACTCAGTTGTACAGGCTAAAACAGCCTGCTTCTACCTTTTAGAGGCTTTCATGTCGAAATCTCTGAGTTTAACTCCAAATGGCTTCAAACTTACCCAGAAGACTCACAGAGACAACACCATCAAGAATTATGAATCTCAACCTTCTGCCGCCTTTCCCAAGCTAGTTTCTTTCAGGGGCACATAGGGGCCCCAAATCACAACAGCTCAAATCAGCGTCCTACACCCATCATACAGTTTGTATTTTGGTATTAAAACTCCATTTAGAACTTATTAGGTGGCTGTTAGCTCATAAAGTCCACAAAAGGAGCTTTACACACTCGCTTAGGCTTGAGAAGCAAGAGTCCTGTTCAGTGAAATAGGGGTTCAAATTGGTATTTCTTGTTGTAAAGAAGAAATCTGGTGAAACACTCTGCCCTGTGACTGATCTGTGTAAACAACAGAAAGTGAGTTAAATTTGACTCCAAAGTACAACAGGTCACTGGAAGCCATCAACTCAGTGTGTACAGCTAAAACCGCCTGCTTCTACCTTTTAGACTTTCATGTAGAAATCTCTGAGTTGAGCTCCAAATGGCTTCAAACTTACCCAGAAGACTCACAGAGCTACACATCAATAATGAATCTCAACCTTCTGCCACCTTTCCCAAGCTAGTTTCATTCAGGGGCCACATAGAGGCCCCAAATCACAACAGCTCAATCAGCGTCCCACACCCATCATACAGTTTGTATTTTGGTATTAAAACTCCATTTAGAACTTATTAGGTGGCTGTTAGCTCATAAGTCCACAAAAGGAGCTTTACACACTCGCTTAGGCTTGAGAAGCGAGAGTCCTGTTCAGTGAAATATGGTGTATCAAATTGGTATTTCTTGTTGTAAAGAAGAAATCTGGTGAACACTCGTCCTGTGACTGATCTGTGTAAAACAACAGAAGTGAGTTAAATTTGACTCCAAAGTCCAACAGGTCACTGGAAGCCATCAACTCAGTATGTACAGGCTAAAACAGCCTGCTTCTACCTTTTAGAGGCTTTCATGTCGAAATCTCTGAGTTTAACTCCAAATGGCTTCAAACTTACCCAGAAGACTCACAGAGACAACACCATCAAGAACTATGAATCTCAACCTTCTGCCGCCTTTCCCAAGCTAGTTTCTTTCAGGGGCCACATAGGGGCCCCAAATCACAACAGCTCAAATCAGCGTCCCACACCCATCATACAGTTGTATTTTGGTATTAAACTCCATTTAGAACTTATTAGGTGGCTGTTAGCTCATA
>NW_024044116.1:0-10651 GCF_014851395.1 Micropterus salmoides
CCTCACTGTGTGTTACTTTTCCAACCCTCCATGTGTGTTACTTTTATTATTTTCCCCTCCATGTGTTATTTTAACCCTCCTGTATGTTACCCTCTTTACAACTCCTGTGTGTTACTTTAGACCCTCCTGTGGGTTAGTTTCGACCCTCTTTGTGTTATAGGAGTGTGTTACTTTAGACCCTCCTGTGTGTTACGTTTGAACCTCCTGCATGTTACTTTTGACCCCTGTTTCTTACTTTCAACCCCCCAGTGTGTAAATTTTAACCCTCCTTACTTTCAACACTCCTGTGTGTTACTTTTGACCCTCCTGTGTGTTACTTTAGACCCTCCTGTGTGTTACTTTAGACCCTCCTGCATGTTATTTTCTATCGTCCTGTGTGTTACTTTTGACCCTCCTGTGTGTTACTCTTCTTCAACCCTCCTGACTTTAGACCCTTCAGTGTGTAAATTTTAACCCTCCTTACTTTCAACATTCCTGTGTGTTACTTTCGACCCTCTTTTGTGTTACAGGAGTGTGTTACTTTAAACCCTCCTGTGTGTTACTTTTGACCCTCCTGTGTGTTACTTTTGACCCTCCTTTGTTTTATCCTCCTTCAATACTCCAATGTTTTACTTTAGACTCTCCTTTGTGTTACTTTAGTCCGTCCTGCATGTTACTTTTGACCCTCCTGATTGTTACCTTAAACCCTCCTGTGTGTTACTCTCCTTCAACCCTCCTGTGTGTTACTTTAGACCCTCCTGCATGTTATTTTCGACCATCCTATGTGTTACTTTAGACCCTCCTGTGTGTTACTCTGCTTCAACCCTCCAGTGTGTACACTTTAACCCTCCTTACTTTCAACACTCCTGAGTGTTACTTTCGACCCTCTTTTGTGTTACAGGAGTATGTTACTTTAACCCCTCCTGTGTGTTACTTTTGACACTCCAGCATGTTACTTTCGACCCTCCTGCGTGTTTCTTTTGACCCAGGGCCGTTAAATAGAGGGTGTGCGCATGATGTCACAGAACGGATTTATGGTACCGAAGTGGCAGAAAGAGGAGCAGCAGTGTTACCTCAAAACAGCTAAAACACAAACAACACATTGAAAATGGGAAAGAGCTGGAACACTGGTTCTTTAGCAAGCAGTTAGGATCACTGTTGAGTCCGACTGCCTTTAATTTGAGCAAATAATCACTTGTTTTACTTCAAGTTTGCTAAACGCAGCCATGGTAACAGATGTTTTGCCACTCTGTCCAGCGTGTTCCGGAAGCAGAAGTGACATCAACGCCTACCCTCTATAAGAGAGTTATGACACTTCCATTGACTTCCATTGGAACTTTGGAATGCGAAAGTAACGTGCGTCACAGGGCAGCAGATAGTTCCAAACACTGGATAGTTCCAGCACTGAGCCCTGTTCATTTCAGTGTTTCTGAAGTACGCTGCCTGGTAAGTTGATGAAATTACTGCATTTGTTTACATTGTAACTCCTTAGCTGTCCTCTCATGAATCTTGTTAATAGTGCTATTTTATGTAGCCAGCTTTAGTCATGGTTTATCAGAAGATATTAACTGTAAGATTATGTGTTACTTTTGACCCTCCTGCGTGGTACTTTTGACCCTCCTGTGTGTTACTTTCAACCTTCCTGTGTGTTACCCTCTTTACACCCTCCTGTGTGTTACTTTCAACCTTCCTGTGTGTTACTTTTGACCCTCCTGTGTGTTACTCTTCTTCAACCCTCCTGACTTTAGACCCTCCAGTGTGTAAATTTTAACCCTCCTTACTTTCAACATTCCTGCGTTTACTTTCGACCCTCTTTTGTGTTACAAGACTGTGTTACTATTGACCCTCCTGTGTTTTACTTTTGAACCTCCTGCATGTTACTTTCGACCCCTGTGTGTTACTTTCAACCCTCCAGTGTGTAAATTTTAACCTTCCTTACTTTCAACACTCCCGTGTGTTGCTTTCAACCCTCATGTGTATTATTTTGCTTCAACCCTCCAGTGTGTTATTTTAACCCTCCTGTATGTTACCCTCTTTACACCCTCCTGTGTGTTACTTTTGAAACTCCTGCATGTTACTTTCGACCCCTGTGTGTTACTTTCAACCCTCCAGTGTGTAAATTTTAACCCTCCTTACTTTCAACACTCCTGCGTGTTACTTTATTCCCTCATGTGTGTTATTTTCAACCCTCCATTGTGTTACTTTTAACCCTCCTGTATGTTACCCTCTTTACAACCTCCTGTGTGTTACTTTAGACCCTCCTGTGGGTTAGTTTCGACCCTCTTTTGTGTTATAGGAGTGTGTTACTTTAGACCCTCCTGTGTGTTACGTTTGAACCTCCTGCATGTTACTTTTGACCCCTGTTTCTTACTTTCAACCCCCCAGTGTGTAAATTTTAACCCTCCTTACTTTCAACACTCCTGTGTGTTACTTTTGACCCTCCTGTGTGTTACTTTAGACCCTCCTGTGTGTTACTTTAGACCCTCCTGCATGTTATTTTCTATCGTCCTGTGTGTTACTTTTGACCCTCCTGTGTGTTACTCTTCTTCAACCCTCCTGACTTTAGACCCTTCAGTGTGTAAATTTTAACCCTCCTTACTTTCAACATTCCTGTGTGTTACTTTCGACCCTCTTTTGTGTTACAGGAGTGTGTTACTTTAAACCCTCCTGTGTGTTACTTTTGACCCTCCTGTGTGTTACTTTTGACCCTCCTTTGTTTTATCCTCCTTCAATACTCCAATGTTTTACTTTAGACTCTCCTTTGTGTTACTTTAGTCCGTCCTGCATGTTACTTTTGACCCTCCTGATTGTTACCTTAAACCCTCCTGTGTGTTACTCTCCTTCAACCCTCCTGTGTGTTACTTTAGACCCTCCTGCATGTTATTTTCGACCATCCTATGTGTTACTTTAGACCCTCCTGTGTGTTACTCTGCTTCAACCCTCCAGTGTGTACACTTTAACCCTCCTTACTTTCAACACTCCTGCGTGTTACTTTCGACCCTCTTTTGTGTTACAGGAGTATGTTACTTTAACCCCTCCTGTGTGTTACTTTTGACACTCCAGCATGTTACTTTCGACCCTCCTGCGTGTTTCTTTTGACCCAGGGCCGTTAAATAGAGGGTGTGCGCATGATGTCACAGAACGGATTTATGGTACCGAAGTGGCAGAAAGAGGAGCAGCAGTGTTACCTCAAAACAGCTAAAACACAAACAACACATTGAACATGGGAATGAGCTGGAACACTGGTTCTTTAGCAAGCAGTTAGGATCACTGTTGAGTCCGACTGCCTTTAATTTGAGCAAATAATCACTTGTTTTACTTCAAGTTTGCTAAACGCAGCCATGGTAACAGATGTTTTGCCACTCTGTCCAGCGTGTTCCGGAAGCAGAAGTGACATCAACGCCTACCCTCTATAAGAGAGTTATGACACTTCCATTGACTTCCATTGGAACTTTGGAATGCGAAAGTAACGTGCGTCACAGGGCAGCAGATAGTTCCAAACACTGGATAGTTCCAGCACTGAGCCCTGTTCATTTCAGTGTTTCTGAAGTACGCTGCCTGGTTAGTTGATGAAATTACTACAATTTTAACTGCCTGGTAAGTTGATGAAATACTACTATTTTAACCCTCCTTACTTTCAACACTCCTGTGTTACTTTTGACCCTCCTGTGTGTAAGTTTTAATCCTCCTAACTTTCAACACTCCCGTGTGTTACTTTCAACCCTCATGTGTGTTATTTTCAACCCTCCTGTGTGTTATTTTTACCCTCCAGTGTGTTACTTTTAACCCTCCTTTGTTTTATCCTCCTTCAATTCTCCAATGTTTTACTTTAGACCCTCCTGCATGTTATTTTCTATCGTCCTGTGTGTTACTTTTGACCCTCCTGTGTGTTACTCTTCTTCAACCCTCCTGACTTTAGACCCTTCAGTGTGTAAATTTTAACCCTCCTTACTTTCAACATTCCTGTGTGTTACTTTCGACCCTCTTTTGTGTTACAGGAGTGTGTTACTTTAAACCCTCCTGTGTGTTACTTTTGACCCTCCTGTGTGTTACTTTTGACCCTCCTTTGTTTTATCCTCCTTCAATACTCCAATGTTTTACTTTAGACTCTCCTTTGTGTTACTTTAGTCCGTCCTGCATGTTACTTTTGACCCTCCTGATTGTTACCTTAAACCCTCCTGTGTGTTACTCTCCTTCAACCCTCCTGTGTGTTACTTTAGACCCTCCTGCATGTTATTTTCGACCATCCTATGTGTTACTTTAGACCCTCCTGTGTGTTACTCTGCTTCAACCCTCCAGTGTGTACATTTAACCCTCCTTACTTTCAACACTCCTGCGTGTTACTTTCGACCCTCTTTTGTGTTACAGGAGTATGTTACTTTAACCCCTCCTGTGTGTTACTTTTGACACTCCAGCATGTTACTTTCGACCCTCCTGCGTGTTTCTTTTGACCCAGGGCCGTTAAATAGAGGGTGTGCGCATGATGTCACAGAACGGATTTATGGTACCGAAGTGGCAGAAAGAGGAGCAGCAGTGTTACCTCAAAACAGTTAAAACACAAACAACACATTGAAAATGGGAAAGAGCTGGAACACTGGTTCTTTAGCAAGCAGTTAGGATCACTGTTGAGTCCGACTGCCTTTAATTTGAGCAAATAATCACTTGTTTTACTTCAAGTTTGCTAAACGCAGCCATGGTAACAGATGTTTTGCCACTCTGTCCAGCGTGTTCCGGAAGCAGAAGTGACATCAACGCCTACCCTCTATAAGAGAGTTATGACACTTCCATTGACTTCCATTGGAACTTTGGAATGCGAAAGTAACGTGCGTCACAGGGCAGCAGATAGTTCCAAACACTGGATAGTTCCAGCACTGAGCCCTGTTCATTTCAGTGTTTCTGAAGTACGCTGCCTGGTAAGTTGATGAAATTACTGCATTTGTTTACATTGTAACTCCTTAGCTGTCCTCTCATGAATCTTGTTAATAGTGCTATTTTATGTAGCCAGCTTTAGTCATGGTTTATCAGAAGATATTAACTGTAAGATTATGTGTTACTTTTGACCCTCCTGCGTGGTACTTTTGACCCTCCTGTGTGTTACTTTCAACCTTCCTGTGTGTTACCCTCTTTACACCCTCCTGTGTGTTACTTTCAACCTTCCTGTGTGTTACTTTTGACCCTCCTGTGTGTTACTCTTCTTCAACCCTCCTGACTTTAGACCCTCCAGTGTGTAAATTTTAACCCTCCTTACTTTCAACATTCCTGCGTTTACTTTCGACCCTCTTTTGTGTTACAAGACTGTGTTACTATTGACCCTCCTGTGTTTTACTTTTGAACCTCCTGCATGTTACTTTCGACCCCTGTGTGTTACTTTCAACCCTCCAGTGTGTAAATTTTAACCTTCCTTACTTTCAACACTCCCGTGTGTTGCTTTCAACCCTCATGTGTATTATTTTGCTTCAACCCTCCAGTGTGTTATTTTAACCCTCCTGTATGTTACCCTCTTTACACCCTCCTGTGTGTTACTTTTGAAACTCCTGTGTTACTTTCGACCCCTGTGTGTTACTTTCAACCCTCCAGTGTGTAAATTTTAACCCTCCTTACTTTCAACACTCCTGCGTGTTACTTTATTCCCTCATGTGTGTTATTTTCAACCCTCCATTGTGTTACTTTTAACCCTCCTGTATGTTACCCTCTTTACAACCTCCTGTGTGTTACTTTAGACCCTCCTGTGGGTTAGTTTCGACCCTCTTTTGTTATAGGAGTGTGTTACTTTAGACCCTCCTGTGTGTTACGTTTGAACCTCCTGCATGTTACTTTTGACCCCTGTTTCTTACTTTCAACCCCCCAGTGTGTAAATTTTAACCCTCCTTACTTTCAACACTCCTGTGTGTTACTTTTGACCCTCCTGTGTGTTACTTTAGACCCTCCTGTGTGTTACTTTAGACCCTCCTGCATGTTATTTTCTATCGTCCTGTGTGTTACTTTTGACCCTCCTGTGTGTTACTCTTCTTCAACCCTCCTGACTTTAGACCCTTCAGTGTGTAAATTTTAACCCTCCTTACTTTCAACATTCCTGTGTGTTACTTTCGACCCTCTTTTGTGTTACAGGAGTGTGTTACTTTAAACCCTCCTGTGTGTTACTTTTGACCCTCCTGTGTGTTACTTTTGACCCTCCTTTGTTTTATCCTCCTTCAATACTCCAATGTTTTACTTTAGACTCTCCTTTGTGTTACTTTAGTCCGTCCTGCATGTTACTTTTGACCCTCCTGATTGTTACCTTAAACCCTCCTGTGTGTTACTCTCCTTCAACCCTCCTGTGTGTTACTTTAGACCCTCCTGCATGTTATTTTCGACCATCCTATGTGTTACTTTAGACCCTCCTGTGTGTTACTCTGCTTCAACCCTCCAGTGTGTACACTTTAACCCTCCTTACTTTCAACACTCCTGCGTGTTACTTTCGACCCTCTTTTGTGTTACAGGAGTATGTTACTTTAACCCCTCCTGTGTGTTACTTTTGACACTCCAGCATGTTACTTTCGACCCTCCTGCGTGTTTCTTTTGACCCAGGGCCGTTAAATAGAGGGTGTGCGCATGATGTCACAGAACGGATTTATGGTACCGAAGTGGCAGAAAGAGGAGCAGCAGTGTTACCTCAAAACAGCTAAAACACAAACCACATTGAACATGGGAATGAGCTGGAACACTGGTTCTTTAGCAAGCAGTTAGGATCACTGTTGAGTCCGACTGCCTTTAATTTGAGCAAATAATCACTTGTTTTACTTCAAGTTTGCTAAACGCAGCCATGGTAACAGATGTTTTGCCACTCTGTCCAGCGTGTTCCGGAAGCAGAAGTGACATCAACGCCTACCCTCTATAAGAGAGTTATGACACTTCCATTGACTTCCATTGGAACTTTGGAATGCGAAAGTAACGTGCGTCACAGGGCAGCAGATAGTTCCAAACACTGGATAGTTCCAGCACTGAGCCCTGTTCATTTCAGTGTTTCTGAAGTACGCTGCCTGGTTAGTTGATGAAATTACTACTATTTTAACCCTCCTTACTTTCAACACTCCTGTGTGTTACTTTGACCCTCCTGTGTGTAAGTTTAATCCTCCTAACTTTCAACACTCCCGTGTGTTACTTTCAACCCTCATGTGTTATTTTCAACCCTCCTGTGTGTTATTTTTTACCCTCCAGTGTGTTACTTTTAACCCTCCTTTGTTTTATCCTCCTTCAATTCTCCAATGTTTTACTTTAGACCCTCCTGCATGTTATTTTCTATCGTCCTGTGTGTTACTTTTGACCCTCCTGTGTGTTACTCTTCTTCAACCCTCCTGACTTTAGACCCTTCAGTGTGTAAATTTAACCCTCCTTACTTTCAACATTCCTGTGTGTTACTTTCGACCCTCTTTTGTGTTACAGGAGTGTGTTACTTTAAACCCTCCTGTGTGTTACTTTTGACCCTCCTGTGTGTTACTTTTGACCCTCCTTTGTTTTATCCTCCTTCAATACTCCAATGTTTTACTTTAGACTCTCCTTTGTGTTACTTTAGTCCGTCCTGCATGTTACTTTTGACCCTCCTGATTGTTACCTTAAACCCTCCTGTGTGTTACTCTCCTTCAACCCTCCTGTGTGTTACTTTAGACCCTCCTGCATGTTATTTTCGACCATCCTATGTGTTACTTTAGACCCTCCTGTGTGTTACTCTGCTTCAACCCTCCAGTGTGTACACTTTAACCCTCCTTACTTTCAACACTCCTGCGTGTTACTTTCGACCCTCTTTTGTGTTACAGGAGTATGTTACTTTAACCCCTCCTGTGTGTTACTTTTGACACTCCAGCATGTTACTTTCGACCCTCCCGCGTGTTTCTTTTGACCCAGGGCCGTTAAATAGAGGGTGTGCGCATGATGTCACAGAACGGATTTATGGTACCGAAGTGGCAGAAAGAGGAGCAGCAGTGTTACCTCAAAACAGCTAAAACACAAACAACACATTGAAAATGGGAAAGAGCTGGAACACTGGTTCTTTAGCAAGCAGTTAGGATCACTGTTGAGTCCGACTGCCTTTAATTTGAGCAAATAATCACTTGTTTTACTTCAAGTTTGCTAAACGCAGCCATGGTAACAGATGTTTTGCCACTCTGTCCAGCGTGTTCCGGAAGCAGAAGTGACATCAACGCCTACCCTCTATAAGAGAGTTATGACACTTCCATTGACTTCCATTGGAACTTTGGAATGCGAAAGTAACGTGCGTCACAGGGCAGCAGATAGTTCCAAACTGGATAGTTCCAGCACTGAGCCCTGTTCATTTCAGTGTTTCTGAAGTACGCTGCCTGGTAAGTTGATGAAATTACTGCATTTGTTTACATTGTAACTCCTTAGCTGTCCTCTCATGAATCTTGTTAATAGTGCTATTTTATGTAGCCAGCTTTAGTCATGGTTTATCAGAAGATATTAACTGTAAGATTATGTGTTACTTTTGACCCTCCTGCGTGGTACTTTTGACCCTCCTGTGTGTTACTTTCAACCTTCCTGTGTGTTACCCTCTTTACACCCTCCTGTGTGTTACTTCAACCTTCCTGTGTGTTACTTTTGACCCTCCTGTGTGTTACTCTTCTTCAACCCTCCTGACTTTAGACCCTCCAGTGTGTAAATTTTAACCCTCCTTACTTTCAACATTCCTGCGTTTACTTTCGACCCTCTTTTGTGTTACAAGACTGTGTTACTATTGACCCTCCTGTGTTTTACTTTTGAACCTCCTGCATGTTACTTTCGACCCCTGTGTGTTACTTTCAACCCCCAGTGTGTAAATTTTAACCTTCCTTACTTCAACACTCCCGTGTGTTGCTTTCAACCCTCATGTGTATTATTTTGCTTCAACCCTCCAGTGTGTTATTTTACCCTCCTGTATGTTACCCTCTTTACACCCTCCTGTGTGTTACTTTTGAAACTCCTGCATGTTACTTTGACCCCTGTTTCTTACTTTCAACCCCCAGTGTGTAAATTTTAACCCTCCTTACTTTCAACACTCCTGTGTGTTACTTTTGACCCTCCTGTGTGTTATTTTCAACCCTCCATTGTGTTACTTTTAACCCTCCTGTATGTTACCCTCTTTACAACCTCCTGGGTGTTACTTTAGACCCTCCTGTGGGTTAGTTTCGACCCTCTTTTGTGTATAGGAGTGTGTACTTTAGACCCTCCTGTGTGTTACGTTTGAACCTCCTGCATGTTACTTTTGACCCTGTTTCTTACTTCAACCCCCCAGTGTGTAAATTTAACCCTCCTTACTTTCAACACTCCGTGTGTTACTTTTGACCCCCTGTGTGTTACTTTAGACCCTCCTGTGTGTTACTTTAGACCCTCCTGCATGTTATTTTCTATCGTCCTGTGTGTTACTTTTGACCCTCCTTGGTGTTACTCTTCTTCAACCCTCCTGACTTAGACCCTTCAGTGTGTAAATTTTAAACCCTCCTTACTTTCAACATTCCTGTGTGTTACTTTCGACCCTCTTTGTGTTACAGGAGTGTGTTACTTTAAACCTCCTGTGTGTTACTTTTGACCTCCTGTGTGTTACTTTTGACCCTCCTTTGTTTTATCCTCCTTCAATACTCCAATGTTTTACTTTAGACTCTCCTTTGTGTTACTTTAGTCCGTCCTGCATGTTACTTTTGACCCTCCTGATTGTTACCTTAAACCCCCTGTGTTCTCTCCTTCAACCCTCCTGTGTGTTACTTTAGACCCCCTGCATGTTATTTTCGACCATCCTATGTGTTACTTTAGACCCTCCTGTGTGTTACTCTGCTTCAACCCTCCAGTGTGTACACTTAACCCTCCTTACTTCAACACTCCTGTTACTTTCGACCCTCTTTTGTGTTACAGGAGTATGTTACTTTAACCCCTCTGTGTGTTACTTTTGACACTCAGCATGTTACTTTCGACCCTCCTGCGTGTTTCTTTTGACCCAGGGCCGTTAATAGAGGGTGGCGCATGTCACAGAACGGATTATGGTACCGAAGTGGCAGAAAGAGAGCAGCAGTGTTACCTCAAAACAGCTAAAACACAAACACACATTGAAAATGGGAAAGAGCTGGAACACTGGTTTCTTTAGCAAGCAGTTAGGATCACTGTTGAGTCCGACTGCCTTTAATTTGAGCAAATAATCACTTGTTTTTACTTCAAGTTTGCTAAACGCAGCCATGGTAACAGATGTTTTGCCACTCTGTCCAGCGTGTTCCGGAAGCAGAAGTGACATCAACGCCTACCCTCTATAAGAGAGTTATGACACTTCCATTGACTTCCATTGGAACTTTGGAATGCGAAAGTAACGTGCGTCACAGGGCAGCAGATAGTTCCAAACACTGGATAGTTCCAGCACTAGCCCTGTTCATTTCAGTGTTTCTGAAGTACGCTGCCTGGTAAGTTGATGAAATTACTGCATTGTTTCATTGTAACTCCTTAGCTGTCTCTCATGAATCTTGTTAATAGTGCTATTTTATGTAGCCAGCTTTTAGTCATGGTTTATCAGAAGATATTAACTGTAAGATATGTGTTACTTTACCCTCCTGCGTGGTACTTTTGACCCTCCTGTGTGTTACTTTCAACCTTCCTTGTGTTACCCTCTTTACACCCTCCTGGGTGTTACTTTCAACCTTCCTGTGTGTTACTTTTGACC
>NW_024044117.1:0-51349 GCF_014851395.1 Micropterus salmoides
TTGAACCCACGACCTTCTTGCTGTGCAGCGACAGTGCTAACCACTGCATCACAACGCCGCCAGACCATTTCTCTACCATCCATACGGAAATATGTGTCCTTGCTGTAATCTGAGTAACCAGAGAGTCAAATGTACATTTTCAATTATTTGAACCACACAAACTAAATTCCATTCACCTACACTGTACTGGGGTGGCAGCAGAAGTATAGACGCAAATATCTCATAACCTTGGTGCTTAAACTAAAACCTAAACAATTTGCTTTGTTTTACTCTTACCCCATAGTGGTATTGAACAATGTTCTTTGCAATTGGGTTGCACTGACCCCTTAATCAGCACCAGGTCTTATTTAATTACATTCAACATTCATTCACCATTATTGTAACCATTCTAATTTAAATGTTGGTTATGTACGTACTGTTTAAGTAACATCTATATATAGTATCTACTTATTTATGTGTTTCACCCTGTGCTCTAGTTTGGATACTACATTTTTAAAATATTGTACACATACAGTGTTAGAGGTATTGGCAAAGGTAAATTTAAACCTACAACATCAGGTGTGCAGTACATCAGTGCAAATACGAATTGGATTGCTGTACTGAGGAGCAGTCATCAATGTGTCTGCCTCCAAGACTGCCACTTCAGTTCCTCTGGTTCTGTCTTGGCAGCAGCTCAATAACCTCAACGGACAAGTCAACATTCACCTCTGTTCCCCTGGAGCCCTCTTTCTTTTTACCTGCCTGACTCTCTTTCTGTCTTATTCCATCTCTAAAATATGTTGGTTCCCGGTCTCTACTCCCCTCTCTCCAATCCAAAATTCACTTTAGTGCCCTGCTCTCTAACCTTCTGCCCTTTATGATCTTCCTTGTTCCATCCTAAAAGACAAACTGACATTTCCCGCTTTTCAGCCCTTTTCTCTACTAAAAACTTTAACTGTACTTATTGTCTGGGTCTGGCTGTCACAGGCTGCTAGATGGACAGGGCTTGTCACAGATTAGATTTACAAGCATGCCAAGGATAGAAACATGCCCCTGTATGTGTCTACCACAATAGCCATCCATCCATGTATACATCTGTCACTTCTTCACACATAGCAGACGTATGTCAAACCCAGATCTTGCTACCTGTCTATCTAATCTAATCTGTATCTCCCTCAAGTCAATCCATCCACTGAGTGTATTCTGTCTTCTTTTCATTTCGTAATAAATGTTATATGTTGTTCCCCTAACCCACACCCATTCATCTGCCAGACTCCTATTGTCTTTTATTAATGTGTCATCAGCATTTCTGTGAGGCTGGGCTTTGAGGTAAATGCTAATATCAGCATTCTGACATACAATGAAAGTGTAAAAAAAATGATAGACTTAAAAAATCTTAATAGAATACTTGCATGGCATTTGTATTTTGAGAGAGTAATTGCTGTAATCATTTCTCCAGATCGTACTGGCCATGAAGAGATCCCTTGGGCTGGCACTACTGTCAGAAGTGCAAAAACAGGATTTGGGCCCAAACGCAAGACACTAATTATGGCAGGATCAGTTCTCTTGTTTTATTAAATGAAAAACACAAAGAGTCCAAACTTGTGGTGGCAATGTCCAAACACGCCAACAGGAAGCAGATTCAAATATACGCAAGGCAATTCAAAAGTACAGTAATAATCCAGAGTCCACCAACGAAACGAAAGAGAATAGTCCAGGCAGGTGAAATCAAACAGGCAGGTCAAAAACCAAAAACCACAGTAGATATACATATACTCGCAGAATAGGATGCATTCTATGATTGCCTCATCAGTTATGGCAGACACAAAACTGGAGCACAGATTGTGTATATTGTAACATCCTATTAACGCAATCCAGCCTTATCGTTCTCTGTATATGTATGTTATCCCTCTCTCTGCCCATTCATTTTTATCTCTGATCCTGCCTGTAGCTCAATCTCTATCTTTCCATCTATTTATTTTTCTATACTTACCCCTCCCGCTGGCCCTCCCTCAATCAATCTGTGTATGTTTCTCTCTAGTCATACCTATAGTCATCCCTCCGTCTGGCCTTCCATTTTTCTCCATCATCTATCCCCTGCGTCCCCTGTGACAAACATAATCCCCACGCCCAATAATTGTATCCCCAAACTTTATGACAAAAGTGTTTGTTAATTCTTTTCAGTCTACATATGATTGTTGCGACAGCAATCTGTCACCTCTGTGTTTAATGTTTGGTTTAATAGCTAAAACTATTTGGTGAGGCCATGGTTAAAAGAAACTTATTTTGATGGATGGAAATAGCAGGCGCCCTGCGGTGGACTGGCGACCTGTCCGGGGTGTTCCCCGCCTTTCGCCCGATGTCAGCTGGGATTGGCTTAAGGCCGGTGCGCAGGATAAGCGGTTGACAATGGATGGATGGATGGATGGATGGATGGAAACAGCAGGCCCTTGAATTAAAGCCACTTGCTTTGTTCACCATACCATCCATCCCAACCCAACCTTCCCTGGTACAACATTACCCCTTTTGCTTCTGACAGACAACAGTAATTATAGAGCAGGAAAACAAACATTGTCTTATTTGGAGCAGGACAACACAATTTGTGCCTTCAAAATTGTCATAAATCATTGAAAAAGAATTTAAAAAATCATTTGAGCTTTTTCTGATCTGCCACCTCTAGGTAACAAGGCTACAAGGTAGAGATAAGGAAACGAGATAAGGAAAGATTGAGGCTTTAGCAATGCCACGCTACTGAAAACAGTAATATTAGAAATTTTTGACGTGAGGGAAGTAGAATAAGATGTAAGCACAATACAGACATTATCAGTATTATGTACAAATGCAGCAGAAACAGAAAAGAAAAAGAACATTCATTTGGAGATGTGTGTAGCAGCTCTCTGTTTCATTAAAGGACATTTACTGCCACCAAAGTGTGAAACTAATCCTGCTATACAGACCGCCAGCTAATTTCTAGGTTATAGGCTAGCTCTTTAACTATTTTACCCAAGCATATCATGAGTGAATGGTATCTTGTTAAGCGAGGCCACCAAAGCCCAAACGTTTGCAGGATGTTCTTATAAGCCCCCGGGTCTTAATCCTGACTGACATTTTGTTATACTTTCACAGGCATCAGTTGAAATCGCCGCAGTTAGAAACCACTTTACTGGATCAGAGTTTTCAAAAGGCCATTTTACAGGTGCTATCTTTCTCCTTTTTTTTGAGTTCTTACCTCGTCTGTCCATCTTATCAGTCTCTCTCCTTCTCACCTTTCCTATGCTACCCAATGTTGGTAAGTGTCAAGGGTATGGCTGGCCGGAACCTGTGGGCACTGAAACACTTCATGACAATTGCAATGGTGATTTACTGAGCTGGTCCATCTCCATGTTGCCAGTCACTTTTAGACAGTACAAACATTAAAAAAAAAACCAATACAGTCAATGAGGGTTTTATTTTACTGGGTTTTTTTAAAAAACAACACTTTACTAGTGCAACTGAAAGTAAACACAGAAAATGGCGCACTGGATTAGCAAATGAAGCTAACTGCATAGGGATATACTAATAGGGCAACTTGCTGTCTACTCAAGAGCTGTTGCTGTGCCACCTAGCATCCAGCTAGCTCAATAGTGATTTAGAACAGGTTCAGCTAATCCAGAACATGCTGCGGTTTAGAGCATAGCTGAGGGTTGAGTTGAACTTAGCTGATGGACTGTAGCCAAACAGCAGCTAAGCCAGACGTATAAGGGAGTTGTGTTCAAAGGTCCTCCCCATGGGTGATTGAGATTTTTCATAGGAATATTGCATGCATGGATGACTTGCATGCAATAATAGAAATAATTCTTAGCTCTCCAAGGTAACAAGAGCTATGTTGCCAGTAGCCACGGGCATAGCCAAATCTATTTTTCCAGTGTTGATTTTTCTAAGATTCCTCATTCGCATGTCTCTATTTTATGTCTATTATTTTATTCCAACACTCCCCCTGGACATGCAAAAAAACGTTTTTTGTCTGAAGATTAGAGCAATTACAGTCATACAAAGGTTAGAGATTTGGTCCTACACTCCTTGCAGTTAGTTATGACATTAACCATTAAACCACCGTTTAATACCACTGTCTATAAAAAAAAGAAGTTGAATTACATCTTATGTTTATAGCATTTTGGCACAGTGTAGTAGTTTCATAACTTAAATGCAAGGTTTTCCTCAAAACCTTATATGTTTTATTTGAATATCACACAAAAAGGCAAAAAGCGGGTGAACTATGACAGATATCTATGTATTTTTCGATGGTAGAGCAGGATATGAAATCAATAGTGAGAGTAAACATTCCAGCATGATTTGATCCCTGATCAGATGGGTAGCGTCTATAAACATTAAGATGCAAATTGAGAATATGTCCACATACAACTTAGGAAATGTGAACTGGACTTATCTCTAAACTCAGGAACCTTAGAAACAGCTGTAGAACCAGATATATATTTAGACTGTTTTGCTTCCCTCAACCTTTACCAACTAACTTCAATAATTTCTTCATCTAAACCATCAACCTGCCTCTTAGACCCCATCCTAACTAGGCTGCTTAAAGAAGTTTTGCCCTTAGTCAGCACCTCTATACTAGATATGATCAATCTATCTTTATCAACAGGCTATGTACCACAGTACTTTAAAGTAGCTGTAATTAAACCTCTTCTGAAAAAGCCCAAACTTGATCCGGATGTTTTAGCCAACTATAGACCTATATCTAACCTTCCATTTCTCTCTAAGGTCCTGGAGAAAGCAGTTGCTAAACAGCTGTGTGACTTTCTACAGAGCAATAGTTTATTTGAGGATTTTAAGTCAGGATTTAGAGTTCATCATAGCACAGAGACAGCACTGGTGAAAATTACTAACGACCTCCTTATTGCATCAGACAAAGGACTTGTCTCTGTACTGGTTTTATTAGATCGTAGTGCTGCATTTGATACCATTGACCATCAGATCCTATTACAGAGACTGGAACATTTCATTGGCATTAAAGGAACCGCTCTAAGCTGGTTTAAGTCCTATTTATCAGATCGATTTCAGTTTGTACATGTTAACGATGAGTCCTCCATGCAGTTAGTCATGCAGTTCCTCAAGGATCTGTCCTCGGACCAATCCTCTTCACTTTATATATGCTTCCCTTAGACAATATTATCAGGAAATATTCCATAAACTTCCATTGTTATGCAGATGATACTCAGTTATATCTATCGATCAAGCCAGATGAAACTCATTTCTAATGTTAAACTCAGATAAAACTGAAGTTATTGTTCTGGGGCCTAAGCACCTCTGTGACGCATTATCTAAAGATATAGTTTCCCTTGATGGCATCGCCCTGGCCTCCAGCACCACTGTGAGGAATCTTGGAGTTACCCTTTGATCAGGACATGTCGTTTAAGTCCCACATTAAGCAAATTTCAAGGACCGCCTTTTTTCACCTACGTAATTACTGCAATTCTTTATTATCAGGCTGCTCGAAAAAGTCCATTAAGACTCTTCAGCTGATCCAGAATGTGTTCTGACAGGCACCAGGAAAAGAGATCACATTTCTCCTGTCTTAGCTTCTCTGCATTGGCTTCCAGTGAAATCCAGAAAAGAATTTAAAATCATTCTTCTTACCTACAAAGCTCTTAATGGTCAGGCACCATCTTATCTTAAAGAGCTCATAGTACCTTACTACCCCACAAGAGCACTGCGCTCCCAGAATGCAGGGTTACGTGTGGTTCCTAGAGTCTCCAAAAGTAGACTAGGAGCCAGAGCGTTCAGCTATCAAGCTCCTCGCCTGTGGAACCAGGTTCCAAGTTGGGTTCAGGAGGCAGACACCATCTCCACATTTACAGTGGGTACGGAAAGTATTCAGACCCCTTTAAATTTTTCACTCTTTGTTTCATTGCAGCCTTTTTCCAAAAAATCAAAAAAGTTCATTTTATTTCTCAGTAATGTACACTCAGCACCCCATCTTGACAGAAAAAAACAGAAATGTAGAAATTTTTGCAAATTTATTAAAAAAGAAAAACTGAAATATCACATGGTCATAAGTATTCAGACCCTTTGCTCAGTATTTAGTAGAAGCACCCTTTTGATCTAATACAGCCATGAGTCGTTTTGGGAAAGATGCAACAAGTTTTTCACATCTGGATTTGGGTATCCTCTGCCATTCCTCCTTGCAGATCCTCTCCAGTTCTGTCAGGTTGGATGGTAAACGTTGGTGGACAGCCATTTTCAGGTCTCTCCAGAGATGCTCAATACATTTCTATACCATTTTTCATTTAGTCATTTAGTCTATAGCAACATCACCTTTACTGTCTGTACCTCTGTATGTATATTATATATGTATATTATGCAGGCTGCCTCCCTCCCCTCTCTCTCCTTCCATCCCTCTCTTTTTCTCTTTGTTCCTCTCCTGCCCTCTCTCTCTCTCTCTTTCTCTCTCTCCCTCTCTCTCCTTCACCCCAACCGGTCGAGGCAGATGGCCGCCCACCCTGAGCCATGGTTCTGCTCGAGGTTTCTGCCTCTTAAAAAGAAGTTTTTCCTCTGTCGGCTAGTGCTCTTTTATGAAAAGCGCTGTGAGATAACTGTTGCTGTGATTTGGCGCTATATATATATAAAATTGAGTTTTAGGGTGGTGCAGTGGTTAGCACTGTCGCCTCACAGCGGGAAGGTTGTGGGTTCAAACCCCTTTTCTGTGTGGAGTTTTTCGGTTCTTTCCGGGTGCTCCGGCTTCCTCCCACCATCCAAAGACATGCAGTCTAGGTTGATTGGTTACCCTAAAATAGTCCTTAGGTGTGAGCGTGAGTGGTTGTTCGTCTATGTGTGGCACACATGTATGTCTGGGGTGAACCAACTTATATTTAATTGGATGTCCCTCAGCTTGTAGTGCTGGGCCGATCCTCTCAGAAATGTTATTAGCATTGGTAAGAATCAATACCCTTTGCAGCCTGCTGTTGAAATGCAGACTTATTTGCTCAGCATGTATGCAGAAGCACCCATCAGAAGCACTTAATCGTTACTGTGGTAGCCCTCAAGCAGACAACTACCCTATAGTGGTGCTACAGCAGCCACTACATCCTACTTTATTTCAGTGAAAAGAGTACACTAAACTGTTTAGTAAACAGTTTAGCTCAGTTTGGAGTCATTGTTTTTATTTTCATTCTTTTCTCATCTGAAGTTTAAAGTAAAAGTCTACATGTACATTTCTCAACAATTCTTTAGAGTATGATTTATATGTACTATGATGCATAGTATGTTGCTGCCATAGTTGAGAAATACACCTACGGTACGGTACCATAGTTTGGCTATGGCTACAAACCTACAGTGTGTCACCCATCACAAATGATGTAAAGAACATACAGTTAAGACGGATGTAACACATTTAATGTTATTGGCTGTGAAAAGTTTCCAAAGCAGCGTTTTGCACACAAAATCATATTGGATTCTGGATGGACTAAATGTTGCCCTTTTACATTTGAACCAGACAATAGATGGGGACATAATCTGTCATCAGACCAGTCATTCACATTCTAAAATGGTGCTGCTGTTCTGTTCAGTTTCAGTGCTGACACAAGAAAACAGGGGATTTGGACCCTGGCGCAGACACCAGACAGAGCAGAACGTAGAAGTGAGGAGAAACAGGCTGTCCAACATTAAATCCAGACTTGTGTAGGCAAGAATCCATAAATCCAAACACGTATAACTCCAAAAGCACAGGGAAACGCAAGGGGTTGGAGATAATAAGACACAGGTGGAGCACATTAGGGCAGGTACAAACAATCAAGACAACAACACCAGGGGCAGAACAACTTCAATTAAAGATGACCTGTTGCACAGCTGCATCATCTGTCCAGTGTTTGAGCTGTGATGTCTGTCAGAGTAGCAGACCAGCTTTGGGCACTAAAGGCTACAGATAATTTCTTCACAATCCAGAAACATGTCTGTCAACATTATCACATGTAGAAACATCTCAAAGTTCCAGTAAACATTATAGCATTAAACTTTCAGCTTCTATAATCCATGTTTAGACGCTCTTGATGGAGCTCAGCATTGATCAGGAGGAGGGCTGCATTACTTCAAACAGTTTCACCGTATGAGCCGGAACTATGTGTGAGAGCTTTTGGATGTGTTGAAGAACACAGGCCACGAATTAACAGTACTGTGTGGCTCGTGCGTAAATGTGCACAGCATCTCTGGAGAGGCGCTTCACCCAGCCGCTTTTCAGTGTTCATTTTTAGGATCCTGCTGCCCATCCACACATCATATTCAGCAAAATCAGTGATATCAAAGTGAAATGACATTAAGCAGTGTAGTTAGAAGAACTTTATCAGGCGCTACACAAATGGCGAAGGGCAGAAAGTTTGATCGCGCATGTAATCATTTTAAATAACTAATTATGAATACAACAGGAACACTGCAGAGTCCTGCTCCGGTCATGGGTTGGTATCATTCCCACACTGCCAAGGAAACAGTTGACTTTAACTGCTAGATATTCATATGCAGGTAGAACGTTCCAACCTTCAATAGAGAGCAGCGCAAAACCCCTTCCATAAACTTTGCAATGAGAAGCATCACTGACTACCTCCCACACAGCGAGGGAGACAGCTCTTTAAAATGCTTGAAAGTGCCTGGTAAATGGAGACAGCATTGACTGGCTGGACTGCAGTACAACAGAAGGCTTCTGGTGTGCCCATAATTTCGATACGTCAATTAATAATGTAAATGTTTTAATGAAACTGCATTGGGAGAGGGGGCTAGGAGTTGCTAGGGAGAGATTTATTAATGCCATAAAGCAGAGGCAGAATGGACAAAGTAAAGTTTTCCCATGATTTGTGTGAAACTATACGATATTAACATGTAAAAACATGTTTTTAAACTCTGCATCAGCAGCCCCACCACCCACACTAAACTTACGATAAATTAATAACTGCCTTTTAGCTTTGGTCAACACAAAATTAATGGCCTCTGGTATGACGGACCGCTCTGCCCAGGTTTATTACTGCATACCGAGCACTATATCCTGATATAAAATTCTGTGCCATTGAAGAGAAATTCTAGAGAGATTCTTCTATTGGAAACACATTACACCTGCACTGACTTGTATATATTTAGGACGATTCCTTGACTCATTAAATGCTTTAGTTATGTGATTACCGGTGACGTTTAAAACTCACATAACTGTACATTCAGCCACATTTGACCCGTTCCCTCCTGAATTGTAACAGCACTGGGTAATTGGATGGACCACTGTCAGAAACAAAGATTCAGTTAGTACCCTGCAGCTGAACCTGCTGAGCAGACCTACGCAAATGCTGCATTTAAACCTGCAGTTATCAAGTGATGTGTTGGCATCATCTAAGCATGTAGCTCCAGATAGCAGGTCCATTTTGCTTCTCTGCTCATTATTCTGTGCTTTTCCTTTGTAAATTGCATTTGGATGCATGTATAGCTTCTGACGCCAAACTTAAAAGTAAACGCACAGATGTTGACAGTTACTTGCTCCTTTGGTAAATAACAGAAAATACTGTAGATCTGTCTCTCGTTCAGAATAAATATGGAACAAAATGTGCAGTTGAAATTTTGTTTATGCAAAATACACTGAAGAAAGTATGTAAAAATTAATTTGAGTATAAGACTGCTACTTTACAGCTATCTCATTATACATGCTTTAAGACGTTAATGTTTAACACTCACGCCCTCCCATCTGATTTAATAAAAGAAACTCTATGTCAGCATCTTTTGTACAAGCCACCACATGCTTGTATTTGCAGTATTAACCTAAGACATAACTTGCAAAATGCAAAGACATCAACTTTTCAACTCTGGCATGGACTGTAGAAAACCTGCTGGTTTATGTAGCTTGCCTAATTTCCTCAGGCAATGCCTCGTGCAGTCTGATTTCCTTGCAGCGAAAGCCTGATTATCTTTGGTTCTGTGCATACAATGCTGGATGCTCAGGAGGACACAGCCTGAGGATATGTGGGAAAGAAAACTGTTTTTTCTGGAGGACCTGCTGCTGGTAATAAAACATTCCATTGACGGTTATTGAAATACATCAGATATCTGCTTCCACCTCTTAAGATAAGTACATCTCTGCATACACTTTACTTACATTCGGCTGCAGTGGGTCAGTGTGTACAGAAGTTACCTAATCCTAACCCCAAATCAAATGTCACACATTATTATCAGAACCCAAACAACAGACCTAAAACTAGAACAAAGTGGAGCAGGCATCTGTCTGATGTAAAGTCAAAGATGGTGCCAATCATCATTCCTATCAATTCAATCTGATTAAATCATTAAATCAACCCCACAGTCTTCTTGGGAATTCTTCACATTTACAAATATTGTTATTATTGTTGATAAATTCTAATATGTGCTCAGTTTCCCAGTAGTTTTCTGTTCCCAGTAGTCAAAAAACCCTGCTGGTTATTAGAAGCACACTTCCAAGTGAAGGGATTCCACTGAAAGACTTTCACTGAATAGGAATCTGCATGTATCAGCTCCTAACCTGTGCCTGACACTGCCCTCCAAGTCCTCTACGAATAAAATATCATAATTTATTTATTGAGTGACACAATAAATTATGATATTTTATTCGTTAGCATATATCTAATTATTAATACATTAAAAGGCAATAAACACATTCCGAGGAAATGAAAAGGGTAGGAGTGATAAAAAAAAAGAGTGAATATTGAACTTTAGCTGAACTTTTTTTTTTAAATAATCGCAAATCGAATCGTAATCGCAATATCTGACAGAAAAATCCCAATTACATTTTTTCCCCAAATTGTTCAGCCCTAATATATGTATGGCTGTACACTATGCTCCAGGATGGGTCTTAATCAAAAAGGAACTTATAGAACCCTTCCCCATTCAGGCTTTTGGATCACAAAAGTGGAAAAAATTCCATTTAGGAATCCAGTGTTGGCATATGCGAGAGAGAAACCTGGAGGTTCCTCACATCAGGTCACAGGGTCAAGGCCTTCCTTTACAAAAAATCATCAATTTGTCATAGCAAACTGAAAATAGGCAAGAAAACTTTCTACTGGAAGACATGGTTGGAGGCGGAAATTATTTTTATTGACGATATGTTTCACAATTATACGTTCATGTCATTTACATAGAACAGATAATGGCTATATAGGGATGCCAAAGAAAGAGTTTTGAAAATATACAATGTCTACACAAAGAAAATTATATCTAACATCTCGTACTGTGATACAGGAAAAATTTCAGGGCAGCACAACTACATTTTATGGTCTTGAGACAGGCTCATTCACCAAGGCTCAGTGGCCTCTAGAGAGCATGAGAGGAGGACTAAGGGTTTGAGATAGCAGATGAGACGTGGAAGGAAATTGTGGGGTCCTGGTGTAAGACATCTAGAAAGGTTCAGACTCGATTAATCACTTATAGGGTTATCCATAGGGGTTACTAGACTCCCAGTAAGATGGCGAGACAAACTATTGGATTCAGATCAATTCTGTAGATGTGAAAGAAGCAGGGGTACATTTATGCATACAATATATGATTGTCAAAGACAACAAACTTATGGGAAAATAGTGTAACATTTCTCAACAAAGTACTACGAACAGGCTTCATACAGAACCATGCTCTTTGCATATTAGGCATAATACCAGCAGAGGTGGACCTGTTTGCTCAACAGAAGCCATGGTGTGGACCGGCCCTTACCACAGGTTGTAGAATTGTACATGAATACAGTATTGGATGATTACTGAGAGAGAATGATACAAGCGGCCCTGCGATGGGCTGGCGACCGGTCCAGGGTGTACCCCTGCCTTTCGCCCAATCAGCAGGGATTGGCTCCAGCCCCCCGTGATCCTGTACACAGGATAAGCGGTTGACGATGGATGGATGAATGGAATGTTACAAGCTGATTGGAATTGATATATAGATAATAATTAATAATAAAGATGTGTGAGAGAAGACTGGCTTGGTATAATTCACCCTTGATAATGTTGGTGTTGTTTTTGCATATAGGTGCCATTATTGTAAGAAAGACATGTGGTGACTGCCCATGTGACTAGGAACCTGAATCTCACTGGGACCTACCAACATCTTTAGAAACAGATCGATAATGATGTTAATGGTAGAATACTTCATTTGAGAGAGCAACATACCACATATCAGGTCATCAGATCAACTTCTGCTAGTTAGCACAGTTAGCCGTGCAGCTAAGTCCAGGGTGGGCACCAGAACTGGAGCAGCCTCCCAGTGATCACGGCAGGTCAGGAAATCAGCACAGCCTCTGAGACTACTGGAGGCTAGTTTAACTTCAGGAAATACATTACAGAGGTGACTTACCGGTTCCAACCAGGACTCTGACTCCGAGGATGACAAAGACGGGGGTGGTGATGGTGTATAGATAAGATGCTTGCCTTTGGTGTGGGAGACCTGGGTTTGATTCCCACTGTAAGACATCCACTGTTGTGTCCCTGAGTAAGACACTTAAACCCTAGTTGCTCCAGAGGCATGCAACCTCTGACATGTATAGCAATTGTAAGTCTACTGAATAAATGTAAAGATTCGGCAGGGACAGGAGAAGCGGGAGGAAGGTTGGGCATCAGAGAGGCCGCATTTTATTTTGCTTTTACATAATTGTGCCGCGAAACAATACAATCATAAACTTGTTGGATCTGAAGCACCTTTTAAGCAGGTAATTCATCTGTGTCCCTATTTGGAATAGATTCTTTAAAGTCAGCGCTTCAAGTGAGAATATGTCCTAGCATGGCCTTTCACACTACAGTCTGTCCTAACAATTAACACTGGTAAATTGTTAAATAGAGCAGTCATTGGTCAACGTTGTGGTCAAAGTTGTGAAATATCACAACCACATCATATTGAACAGGTATTTGCCTTTGGGTGGTCACCAATCACTGAAACAGAAAACAAAAGATATTTGACTTCACAATGTGACAAGGCTGAATGGTCTCATTTGTTGAAGAGGCACAGTTTAAGCTTTCCAAAAGACTCTCTGTTATGGTCCATGTCCTTTAGAGAATCCAGCACAACTAGAAATGAGTTCTGAAGTTAGATTTGGGATCAATGGGATACACTCAAGGAATGTGTAGAGATAAGACATGCACATAAGAACGATCACCAAAAAAAGAAAAGACGGATGGAAAAACTGGAAAGAAAGACAACAATAATCCAAAAGTGGTCAAAGTTACAGTTCACATGTAGGCTGTTCTTTTATTTATGATGTGTTTGCTCCATGCAATCAAAGACATAACCATGTGGCATTTGAGTAACACACAGATAAGGAAACATACAGTGCAGTGAAGTAACCACTACAGTATTTGAGGACAAATGCACACATAATGGCACTGCGCTGTCGAGATATACACTACAGTGACAACAACACATCAAAAATGGGAGTGCTGAGTGCAAAGTTACACCTGGCTACACACCATTAGAGTTAATGTAACCACACAGAGAGATAACAGAACTTCAGATGAGTCTGCTTGCCAGGGATTTCGCAAATGCAAAAGAAAAGATAAAGGCTTTATTGTTAAAGACGTATACACAAGACAACACAGGAAAATAAGGGCTTTCAACAGGGCATACAGTGAGAAACAAAAGCTAAGTGCAAAACAATAAGGCATACAAGGTCTCTGATTAGGTTGTTATTAACAAATGTTTAATGCAACATTTATTGTCTCTGTTAGAACCTAAAAATAAGACATGTCCAGTGTTTTGCTACCCCCAAAATGTGTTTTATTAAAGAACATGATGGTAATAAAATGATTTAACCAAATACAAACCTGGTCATCTACCAAATTATGTATAGAAAAATTTATGCTGACTGTCAACACTTTCCGTGAGTTAACGTCTGTCCTGCTGTGTTTGAAACCCTGGACAAGCTGAGGGAGAGCAAGCATGAGGACTGAACTCAGTGAAGAATTTTAAGGGCGACATGATTGCAAATTTTGCAATCATGTCGCCCGAGATTGTATTGTATTGTTTTTGTCATGACAATTCATCCTAGGGAAAGCAAATGTGAGGTGAAGACGTGACGGTTGAAATGTTTCACCTTGAGGGAGATAGCTGAACTTTTCCGAAGGCTTTACGGCTCCACTTCATGAATGGAAAATGAGACTGGAGGACAACAACAGAATGGAGTCTCTCGCAAGTTTCCACACAAACACAGGCACACTTCACATACATATGGTTGAAATGTGCTGCCTATGATGGATAGCGTAAAATGCTAGCTAGCTACAGCTCATGCATATAGTGCTGAACATTTCATATTTGGCGTGAATAAACAGCTGCTGTGCGGTAAGGGGAAAAGTCTGCAATTCAAAGAATAGTCTGCTAAGATATGTGTCAGAAAGTTGCTTAACTGCAAACTCTACTCTCTTTTGACCCTCATGATGTAACTCTCACTAACTCATCCTCGACACCTTTGTCTCCGTCCCTCATCTGTTTAATTTGATTGTTCCTTTTTCCTCCCTGTGCTGTTGGTCCTGCAACTCTTTCCCTTTCATCCGTCTGTTTAGCTCTCATTCTTTCCACTGCTCCTTTTTACCACAGTGCTCCTCTCTTTCGCTTTCTATCCATTAACCTCTGACCAGTCCTATCTCCCAACACCAGCGGGATCCTCTGTGATCTACTGCACTGATTTGCACAGTTATGTGTGCATGTGTTCGCGCGTGTGTGTGTGTGAACTCCTACCTGTTGGGCAGTGATGCGAGCACAGCCAGTAACAACAAGGAGACACCGGAGAGCTTTACCTCCATTACACTCTGTCACCATGAGTCTTCGCAGAGAGAGAAAGAGAGAGGGAATAGAGATAGCAAGTAAATACTTGAGAGCAGAAAAACCTTTGTTCAGCTTTTGTAAGGAACACCATAGCACTCTAGAGAGTTTACTCAAGACAGAACTAAATATTCATGAAAACAAATACCTTACTTTGTAAACTGTACCTTGAGGAGAAAAGAAAGCTCATACTTAAAATTTTAAAAGAAACAGCAGCAGTTAAAACTCTACAAAATACAAGATATTAGTAGACTGAAGTAGGAGTGGGTTTGATAATGTTTTTTTGTGTTGTTTACGTAAGTCACATGATGTTAAAAATGTGGTTAATGTTGTAAAATTGCAGTTTTTTTAGTCAACAAAACTACTTGATTAGGTTTAGGCAAAGGTTGTAATTTGGTTTCAAATAAGTTCATTGTGTAAGTCACGTGACTTAAATCACCTACATTATTCAACCTTGACTTTCTTTCACACAGGACTCGAACCTGTCTCCATCCACCCATCCACCTCCTTACGGAGACTTTGTCAGTCTTTATGCAACGTCACATGACTTCTTCCTTTGCCAATTTTATTCATATAGCCCAATATCACAAATCAGAATTTGTGTCAAGGGGATTTACACTCTTACACACTGTTCTTAGACCCTCAGGAAAATGATCAAACCTCTACTCCTCTACAATTTGAGATTAACCTTAGAACATCCCAGACGGTCATTTTGATATGTGTAACAACTTTTCTGAATATAAAAATACAATGCTGCTGGTACCTGACTTTCTGTAATAATGCTAATCTTTACCTATTTGTTTTTATAATTTATGATGAGGAGGAGCCTGATTCGACTCCCAGACCCCAGTCAGTTCGGATTTCGGGCTGTGAGCTCAGCCCCCTCCTGTTCAACTGAGGTGGAGCAGGTGAACAGTTTTTAAGTTCCTGGGAATCAGCATCACAGAGAACCTGACATGGTCACACCTGTATTTCTTGAGGAAGCCCAAGAAGGCCAAATTCCCACGTCAAGTTCTTGTCCGCTTTTACAGAGGAGCAGTAGAAAGCATCCTGACTGAAAACATCACAAACTGGCATGGGATGTGCACGGCCCAGGACCGGAGGGCTCTGCAGCGGGTGATTCAAACTGCTCAGAAAATCATTGGTACCCATCTCCTGATATCGGTGAGGTGAGGTGTCTACGCAGAGCCCAAAGGATACTAAAGGACAGTACCCACCCAGCCACAGCCTGTTCACCCTGCTGCCTTCTGGGAAGAGATATTAGAAGTGTCAGCTGCCACACCACCAGACTGCAGAGCAGCTATCAGACTCGTGAACTCTAATTCATCCTCAGCACTGCTCCAGTGATCATTGGATATTGTTTATTTCTGTTTACCATTTCTATAATTGCTTCTGTATTAATGTATATTGTATGCTATGTAGCAGAAGGGAGTTACAAAGCTCAATATCTTTAAATAACCTGTAATATTGTGACAATACATGTACCTACCTATCTAATCTCACAGACGAATCTTCGCAGAGCCGTTATGAAACAAGGATGATACCATTTTGGCGATTTGGGGGTGCTCAACGTCGGTAGAACAACCGGTTTTCTCCCAATAAGTTAATATACAGCCTATTATGATGTAAATATCAACATATAATGCTGTAAATAAAAATGTAAAAAGAAAGAAGCTTTTAATAAATGTTTTTAAAGTTTGTGAATAAATCCAAAATTGTAATCCTTAAGGAAAAGGGGCCAGTGCACGTGTGGGCGTAGCGAGTATGTGTCGGTATGTGTGTGGCAGAAGAGGAACACTTCTCAAGAAACAGAGCCCGACCTTTGCCGGTGTTGTGCCCGGTTGTCCCAAAACAGATAAGAAAAGAAGCCACGACAAGCACACAACATTATAAAATACAGAAGCTAAGTCATGTCAAGCGACCAGAGATGTTAATAAACTTGTAAGACTGGTGGCTGTGACCAAGACTGCACCAAAAGCCCATGAGACCGGGACAAGTCCAAGAAAAGAGGGAAAATAACCTGAACACCAGACGCAAGTACTATAGCCCAGTTTCAACCGAATAACCAGTTCAAATCCCAAGCGAGTGGATTCCACAAGTTCTTGGGGAAAACACTGACTCCATAACCAGCTCTTAAGGTGCTTCAATCTGCTTTGGTCATGACCACTGAGAATGAGTAAAATGAGAATTTCCTGCACAAAATCAATGCACAAAATATAGTTACATCACAAGACTGCTTTTCACACAATGCTTATCTGCACCATGTAGTCACAGAACCTATTATCAGCCGCTAGAAGTAAAGAACCACACCGCCATCATGAAAACTTAGCAGGACATTAAAAGCATTTCAGGTCCACCACCGCACTCAGAGTGTATTTGCTAATTTACATTGGTGAAAAACAATCAGGTGAGTGGTGAGGGTGATTGTACTTGTGTGTGGGTGTGTGTTTGTCGTCTAGATCCTCTGGCGCCACAGCACTCTAGGGAGTAAGAGAGAAAGAGAGAGATGGAGGGGGCAGTACCAGGCAATCAGGAGGAAAAGATAAATAAATAGCTTTTACTCTGGTCATAGAGACAGACACGATGTGAGACCGGGAGAGGAATATGGAGACAGCGAACGGAAGAGGGACAGAGTGATGGAGAGAAAGAAAGAAATGGTAAATAGCTCTTATTCCGTCTACCCCTGGAGACAAACAAGGAGGAAACACGGTATATCAAGTAGCCCTGGGTAATGGAACTTCTGTTGTTTGTGACTCACTTGTTGGCCTATTTTAGTGACTTTAGTCTCTGGTCCCTGTAATAAAAGGCAGGAAATTACTTTGTAAAAGCCACCAGACAGATAAAGATGAGTATGCAGTAGGTGCTTGTATCAACAAATTGTTTATGAGACTAATGACGAATGAGTCATCCGCCCGTTGTCTTCGCTAGGAAGCACAAAATACTTTTCCAACTCTGTGCAGCCCATTAAAACGTGCCTTTTAGCAAAAAACGGTGAGTTCATGTGTATTTTGAATTACTTATAAGTTTGCTTCTTAGAGCCATCTGTTGTGTACAGTTTTTACTTTTTACAGTTCTACAATTGCATCTCTCTCTCCTCTCTCCACTGTAGTTAATTTAATTGTGATGCGAACTGCTTGCATCTGATTGTACTGGTTAGTACACATTCATCCAGGAAGAGGGAAGCGAACAGTAAAAGCACCTGCAGTAGCACTGACACAAGCACAAGATTAAGAGCTTATGTAAAAAAAAAGTTTTACCTGACAAAAGGTCCAACGACAGAAACAATAAATAATAAAGTGCATTCAAGTGTTCAAAAGTGCACAGAATTAATTTTTGCCCTCTTCTTTGATGAGAGTAATGGGCAATCCACATAGAAAGCAATTTTCAAGGCGTTTTTTACGTCTCTCACTATCCTTTCTATCAAATTTAGTGTGACATGCACAATCATTTTTACACTCCCAAGTTTTTGCCTGATGAAGGTCTAGCATCAAAACGTTGCCAGCTTTTAAACTTACTTTTGCAAGTTAGAAAGTGTGCGGGAGTGTCTTACCAAAATGTTTTTACTTGGGAGTGTCAAAAGTTGCTAACACTTTCTATGAAGGTCATCGCTATAATGACTTATGCGTATATTTATAACACGATATAATGTGTCCATAAGACATTATAACAATTAACGAGACATTTCTTAAACGAATGCTGAGTAATTATCCAGAATTTACACAGAAAAAAAATGCATCAAGATGGATCGCCACCCTCTGAATTGTAATCAAATCAAGTGCCAAGAGATTCTCATTCCTACTGCCCAAACAGTATTCCCATTCAATTACTTTAAAATGTCTTTTAATAGGCTACGTTTTGTGAAGTGGTTGTCTTTAATCATCCACTGCATCTGTTAGGGCCTGTCCACAGGCTCGCCATTCATCTGTGACAACATCTGAGCCTCTTCTTACATGATGTTGGTCGGCAACAGGTCTTCTCTTGAGCGATCTTTCACCACCCTGACAATGATTTTTCTGGATGTAATTATGTTGTGTTTTTGTGTTAAACTGCAAAATGTTCAAAATTCATAGAGATTGTTCATAAAGTGAAGAAACTTGAAGAAAGTTGTTTTCCTGCGAAAAATGTGTGTCACTTTACTTAAAACAATTACGTGTTATAAGGTCTTATAATTAGTTCATCTGGTATTATGTCCAACTGTAATATATTATACAGGGTATATATTTTAACACTTTACTTAAAGCAAACAAAGACATGCTATATAACTTTAAACATTACTATAAGCTATTATTCCATTTTATATCACTAATTGTAAATTGTGACCGCAGTGTATTCATAACGAGGCAGAGTCGGTGTTATAATGTGTTGTGGAACATGGTCGGAGATTCTTGCCGCACATTGACATAAACTGGTATTACTATTGGTTATAAAACATTAAAATCAAAAAGGTCATAATACGTTATGAACTTTGCTATTACGCCAAATGCTTGTTTGTAAGTGATTATAACAATTGTTATAATGTCTTATGGACACATTATATCGTGTTATAAATATATGCATAAGTCATTATAGTGATGACCTTCATAGAAAGTGTTACCTACATGTTTTTCTCTGGTGCATTTAATCCCCACACACAGCTGTTTAATTCACACAAATGTCCTGCTGTTCGTATGTTGTGTCTGAAATGACTAGTCAAGGCCCAGAGCTTCCTGTTTCTTCCAAGGCATTCTTTCCCTGCCAAGGATTGCAAAATCAATTAATCAATAAAGAAACGGAAAGCAGTTTTCATCTTGTGTATTCCTCACAGTCTACTTGAAAACATTTTTTTTAGTAAAACACCCTGTGATAAGACTTGGTACTTACAGCTGCTTCTGAGGACAGAGACTGATGAACATACGTCAGAGCCATAGTGGACAGAACAGACTGGACAGTTCAGTAGCACCACTCATGTCTCACTTTTGAGTTCTCAGACTACAGCCACACTAGGAGCTCTGTGAGGTTGGTCTTTGGTGCTTTGAACAAAATGTTAATTTCAGCATACAAACATTTTCACAATGACAATGTTTACTACGTTTGTGTTATCATGTTAAAGAACAACTGAAGCTGATGGGAAAGCCAGTTTTGCAGGTATTTGTTCATAAACCGAAGTTTTGGAAACATTTTAATATTCACTCGATAAAAATGAATGAAAAGTCTAATTTTATGGCAATTCAATACTTGTTGAAACGCTGAAGTAGCACATATCTAAACCAAAACCATTTCAACCTACTGGTGGTAAAGGAAAGGTCAAGGGATCACCAAAGTCATTAGGATAAACTGTTTGGTACCAATATGGTCTGTGTCAACGTTTGTGGCAATATATCCAATTGTCATGCAGTTTTTTCAGTCTGAACCAAATAGATTGACCAACCAGTTGACAAACATTGCCATCCACAGAGCTATACCACTAGAACTAAACAATGTGTGGTTATTTGCGTTTTGCTTGTGAGTTAATGTATGCTTTGATAATGTTTCATCCTTTTCTTTTCCAGTATATTTATGTTCTCTCCATTCTGTTTGCCTGGTTGCCTTCTGTGTTCTGGTTCTTACAGAGCAGAGGAAAAAGGCTAAGGCTACTGCTCTGTTCTTTCAGGTTGTCTGTTGTTGTTCAGCTGACCTTTGGCAATACACTCACAAACATGGCAGCAACACAATGACCTTGACATATAAGGGTCCTGTCAGATGGAGTGGGCAATTGTTTGTAGAAAGAATAGAGAGCATCGTTGGTGGCCAGTGGAGTAGTTGCTATTTAGGATGCAGGTAAGGCACATGCTAAATAAAATTCCTTCAAAAGCATCAGTTTTAAAGGTACAACTCATCAGTACTCACACTTTGTACTTTCTCTTAATTTGGTCTTCTCTTGGTACTTCCAGGCAACTACAAAAAATAAATTGTGACAAATGGTTTTATATATGTTTTGTTCACATTTCATGTTATTAAACTTTAATGTTTGCACAGTTTGCACCCATTCCGCGTTAGAGTAATGCACAAGGTTCGTACTTCTTAATGAGTTTTTTATAGAAGTTATGACAATGAAGGTCTATGATGAGTCAGTATTGTTTGTTTATTTCATCGCTGAACAATGTAGGTGTTACTGAGCTCTTTTCAGATTGCAACTGGAATTAAGAGCTACGCAAATAAAGACTTTTATATTAATAATTATTATATATCAATTTAATTTATATTAACCACTGTGCTGTAATAGAGACAGCCAGTGTTTACATTATATAAGACAGGAAGTTGGCATAAAAATGATGATGATTTTTAAAGGGTGAGCTAAAAGACCTGAAAAGACACAGGACAGATGCCGTGCTGGCCTTATTGCTGTTGGACAAGTAAGTAATAACTAGCTGGTTTGCTGTGTCTTGTGTTGTTGCGCTTGCATGATGTTTGGCTGTGTTAGCAAAGACAGAGGTTTAGCTGCTATCTATTCATGTCGAGTTGATGTTGCAAACTTACTAGATAACACACTCAGACATCAGTAACATTACTTGTGTTGGTTGAGGTTTAGCTATGTTGGCTAGCTTGCCACCCAAGTTTCAGGCAACATTATGCTGCTGCTAGTGGAGAGTGGTGCCAGTGTCAAGCCAGAGCCGAGCAACCAGGCAACATAGCAGCCTCTATGGACATAACGTTAGCTAATGGCAGAGGCGAACAGACAGAAGAGGACAATGATGGAGGAAACTAAGAAGAGGGTTACCAAGCAAGAGGCTGCCGCTCTGTGTTGGTAGCAGGTTGGTGAGTTGCTAGTTTTTTATTGTATTATAATCTGAACAAATGCATGTGTACAGCTGGCCTTACTTACAACAGTGGTGAATTACACTCTGAAACGGTAGGGACGCCAAACCGCACAAAAAACCCCACATAATGTTGCTTTAACAATCTACAACCATAACTGACCTGCTTGGTGTAGTCAGCCAAGTTCTTCCTATCAAGCTATTAAGGCACATTGCCTTTTTTACTAGTATACTACTTTTCTTCCTGCCTCGCCTGATTTTAGATTAGTTGATTCTTTATATCAAGACCATAATGTTGATAATGCTTTATTTTAACCCTCTATTAGTATTTATAAGCAGTGTTTAACATTACATAAATGGTTTATTACTTACCATAACCCACTCTAATGTAGTGGTAAGCAGATATTATTAAGGGAGAAACAGGGCGACTGATTCAGCAAGGTAGAGAGTCAGAGACAAGGATAGTGAATAGAAAGCAGCTGTATCTGTGCAGTGTCCTTTCCAGCCTCATAGGTTGAGCAATAGGAGAGTAATAAAGAATTTGACCAGAATTGGTCTCAGCTTTTATTGCACCCTGAAGTGTGTGACTTCTGCAGAGCGTGACCTCTGCGGTGGGTACTTGAGACGGAAATATAACCCATTAGTGTTCGGTGACTTCTGCTGGAGAGTATTTACATATGAGATACAGCTCTCTTGGTGAGATGCACAGCACTTCTTCCACGGCCCAACCCCTCTGGGGACAAACATCACCATCTGTTTTTAGTCATGCAGATGCAAGAAAAAACAAACTGGTATGCTCTCATTCACACAAATATTTGTAATCATTTAAAACATTTTTTCTTTTTTGTCTTGTGCTTGGAATATGTCTAGGTATTTAGTTTAGTGAGTTGGCCTGCTGAAATTTACTGATTAGGACTGAACACAAAGTATAGCTGGGACTGAATGTTGCAGGTACAGTTTTTAGATGAAATGCCAGGTATCTCACCAAAGTTTAATAGGTCATCCTGAGAGGACAAGAATCCCTTTCCCATATTTCATGAAAATCCAACAGTAGTTGAGAGATTTCAATTTTAACTACAAATACAAATCTCATAATGGAGCTACAGGAAAAGTCTCCAAAGTTGGGCACCATGGATGTCTGTCTAAAATTTCACAGTAATCCATAAAATAGTTGTTAGATATTTTCAGCCTGGACCAAAGGGGTGGACCACACAACCAACATTGGCATCCATAGAACCACAAAAAACTAATTAAATACATTTCAGTGTGTGTCTGTAAACATAACAGAAACTTCATTAGAAACTTGGATGATTGCAATTAGGGCCGCATGATTAATTAATCGCTATCGCGATGCCGCCATGTGCGATTACACAACCGCAAAAGGTGTACGATTTAATAAAACAGTAAAAGTGTATGACACACTCTACTCTGTGTGCGCTGCATTCTGCTCATTATCTCTGCCCGCATTGGGTTCTCTGTGTGCCCCTAAAAACTGATAGGCCTATGTGCAATGATTTAACAAAAATGATTTATGTGCAGTGTGCAAGTAACTTTCAAGACAACAACCATAACCATAACACCCCGCCCCACCAAAACATAGTCACTTTTTGTCAACCGAAAAGTTTGACGTGCTACATCAAATCATTAAATGTTAACAATATGATTATTGTCAGGTTAGTTCTTAGCATTAACAAATCAGAGACCAATGGAGAGCCTTTTGCTTGCACAAGGATTTAATGAATGAACAAACAGTTGTAACTGGAATTCATTTTCAACTAGTTTGAATTTTCAACTGTTTGTCCGTTTTCAGTTACTGTAGAAACATGATGATGCAACGTGGCGACGTCCAAGGAAGGGGGTGCCCGCAGTTATGGAGATATAAATGGCTCGTTCAGGTACTAAAAAACATGATGGTTTATTATGTAAGGTCTTTACACACCACTGAAAACACAGCTACTGAAACAAATCGCAGTATTGTCCACAATAATCGTAACATGACTTTTTCTTCAAATCGTGCAGCCCTAATTGCAATGAAATATCCGTGTCCACTCCTCAAAATGTTACAAATTGCATCAGCTCACTTCGGTCACTAAATAGTACAGAGGCCATGGAAGGAGAAAGGGGTTACATCTGTATTGACTACAGCTTTTAGCTTTTTTCTTTCCAAATCTGCCTTGATATTGATGTACAGATACACAGCTGACCACAAGAGAGATCTGAATCCGTAAAGTCTCTCAAGATCCTGCCTTAACCAACCCACTGAATGTAAAACGAAAATCAAACTTTTGATCTGAGTTGAGAGGAAACCACACAGCCCCTGTGAGTGCACCAAGCCCTCCTGGTAGTATGCTTGCACACAAGGATGCCTTTTGTAGATTTGGGAACAGTAAATTGCTCACATTGAGAATACTTGAACTGGCAAGGATGCCTTTAACTCACACAGAACTGCTCTCTTTTGAACAAAAATTGCCATTATTTTGTCACTGTAGGCCTGTGAGGTTGAATTAAGAGTCGGCAAGGTTCTTCTTCTTCTCCTTGTAAATTATGGTTCTCTGTAGTTTTTTTCAGTTTGCTTGCTGAAAGTAGTAATTTAATAATATATACCTACTATATTACTATATTGTAATAACCTGCTATTTTAATTTTACAAATTAAAACAGTAGGTTAATCAGCTCTGTTGATTTATTACTGCTGAAATTGTTGGTTGGATAAGGGTAGTCATATTTTTTAAACTGTTTATAGTAGTGCTGTATTTTGCATGAATCTGCTCTTCTTCTGTACACTTTTGCTTGCACCTATACCTCCTGGTAAATAGACGATGACAATATGAACATATATGTTTAAGCAATAGTTTTCCTTTTGGGGAAATTTGTATTACACTGTTGTTTGCACGCTTTATGCTAAATTAGGTTAACCAGCTGAAGGCCGTAGATACTTAATGGACAGACGTGAGTGGTATCAATCTTGTCATCTAACTCTGGACAAGAGAGCAGATAAGTATAATTACCAAAGTGTTAAAATATTCCAGTAAATATAGCTCAGGCATTTGTAAATGTGTACTCAAATTGCATGGATGCAGATTGTTTTCAGCTTCATGCTGAATGGTTTGGAATGAATAAATATGCACATTATTTGAGGCACTGTGAAGGTGATCAAAGTTAGATATACTATTTACTGGAGAAGTTGTTGGCAGCTGCAGTTGGGTTGTGGCAGCCCCAAATCATTTCTGCAAATATGCATTTATGCACCCCCACTAGTGACAGTTACTGTAGGTCTCTTGCATCCTCAACAACATTAAAAGTGCTTTCTGTCGCGGTGGCAGCCCGGCTGTCGGTGAGTGTCCTGTTTCTCCTTTCCCTCACATTCTGGTTTCCCCTGTGCCTCCTCTCTCTCTCTGTGTGTGTGCTCTCTCCCTCCCTGCTCCGGAGCCCGGCTGGCTACCCACACCTGCACCTCGTTTACCTCCATCCCCGGCCGCCGCACCTGCCAGCCATCAGCCTCATCACTGCCAGTATATCAACCCCGGCTTTTCACTCCACCCTCGCTCGATCGTCGCAGCTCTTGACCTGGTGTCGCCGCTTCGTTCTGGCTTTATTTCTTATACTCCTTTTGCCTCTTGTCCTCTTGCCTACTAACCCTGTCTCTGTGTTTTCCCCGCCAGGTTCACTCACCTCTGCCTCCCAGCTCGGCCAGCCGGGCTCGCTCGCCTGCCTCCTCCTCTCGCCGCCTCCACGACACCCCCCCCGGCTTCTCTACTCGCACCCCGCCTGGACCCCCGTCACCGTGTCCTCACCTACCCGTCTGCCAGCCTCCCCCCTAGCCTCCAGCCTTGTGCCCTCCGTTCCTCCAGCGTCTCGGTTCCCCGAGTCCTCGTCTGCCTCTCCCCCTCCTTCCACCTGCCCTCGCCTCGAGCCTGTTTTTTCCTCAATAAACCTCTTTTTCACCCTCAGCGTTGCGTTTGGGTCCGTTCTGTCTCCCACCGTTACAGAACGATCGAGCCACTATGGACCCAGCACGCTCCCCCTCTCCCCCCCCTCGACCGACCCCACCCCGCTGGAAGTCATCCGCGCCGTCGCCTCCCCGGGAGCGGTCCTCGATCAGCATGCGGCCCGGCTCCAGTCAGTGTCCGATGCGCTCTGCTCCCTGGGCGAGGAGGTTCGGCGTCTCAGTGCGCGGCTCCCCGACCCCTGCTCCACTCGTCCTCTGTCCCCTCTCAGTCTCCTCCTTGTTCGCTCTCTGCTGATTTTGTCCCAAGCGCCCCAGTAGGCGCGTTCTCTCCCGCGAGACACCCGTTTCCCAGCCTGATAAATTCTCTGGCGTTCTGGGCGCGTGTGACGGCTTCCTGGTTCAGTGCGCCCTGGTGTTCAAGAGGCAACCAGTGTCTTTCCAATCCGACGAGGCTAAGATCTGTTACGTCGCTGGGTTACTCCGCGACCGGGCTTTGGCCTGGTACGCTGCCGCCAGTGAGGGCCAGCCCCACGTTCTCTCCTCCTACTCCTCCTTTGTTGAGGAGATGCGGAGAGTCTTCGATCGCCCGGTGCGAGGGAGAGAGACGCCTGGTCGCCTCCTCTCCCTCCGCCAGGGTGATCGGAGCGTGGCGGAGTACTCGGTGGATTTCCGTATTCTGGCGGCCAACTCGGGTTGGAACAGTGAGGCGCTCCGGTGCGTGTTCCTGGACGGCCTCAATAATCGGATCAAAGACCTGCTGGCCGTTAGGGACGCCCCGGAGGGTCTCGATGCCTTGGTCGAGGTAGCCACCGACCTCGACAACCGCCTGCGGGAGAGAGAGAGGGAACGTGTCGCCCGCGCTTCCTCCTCCCGCTCCAGCCTCACACCGTCTCGGGCCTCTGTCCTGCCGCCCCCGCGCCCCGATCGGCCGTCCCGCCTGTGCTCCCTGCTCCCCCCACACTCTCAGCTCCACCGTCTCCTGAGCCCATGCAGCTAGGCCGAACTCACCTCTCCCCGGAGGAACGCGAACGCCGCCGTCTCGCCGGGGAGTGCTTCTACTGCGGGAAGCCCGGTCACTTTTGTCCACCTGCCCTGTTCGCCCAAAAGCACCTGCTCGCCAGTAGGGTTGGGACTACTGGCGAGCAGGGCCCCCTCCCCCAACCCCCGCATCCTCCTCGATGCCTCCATCACCTGGGAGAGCATCACCCAGCCTCTCAAGGCCCTGATCGACTCGGGCGCGGACGAGAACTTCCTAGATTACCAAATAGCTCGCCGCCTTAAGATCCCCCAGGTCCCCTTAGACACCCCCCTTCACGCCACGGGTCTAAACGGCCAGCCTCTCGCCATCGTCACCCACCGCACTCCTCAGTTATCTCTTCTCTCTTCCGGCAATCACCACGAGTCCCTCGCCTTCCACCTGATCTCTTCCCCTGCCGCCCCTCTGGTTCTTGGTCTCCCCTGGTTATCCTCCCATAACCCCTATATCGATTGGTCGCGGGGGAAGATCAGGAATTGGAGTACTTCTTGCCATTCCTCGTGCCTCCTGTCTGCCCGAGCCCCCGGTGATCCGGTTCCCCGGTCTCTCCTCCGCTCCCTCCCGACCTGTCCGGGGTCCCCGATGTCTACCATGATCTGGCCCCGGTTTTTAGCAAGAACCTAGCCCTGTCACTACCCCCCCACCGCCCCTACGACTGCTCCATAGACCTCCCGGACGCTCCCCTCCCGTCCAGTCACCTGTACAATCTGTCGCGACCGGAGAGGGAGTCTATGGAGCAGTACATTAAGGACTCCTTAGCCGCTGGCATCATTCGCCCTTCGTCCTCCCTCTTGGGGCGGGTTTTTTTTTCGTAGCTAAGAAAGACAAGACCCTCCGCCCTTGCATCGATTACCGGGGGCTCAACGCCATTACCGTTAAAAACAAGTATCCCCTCCCGCTCATGGATTCGGCCTTCGAATCCCTCTCCCGGTCCGCCATTTTTACCAAACTGGATTTGCGTAATGCCTATCATCTGGTGCGGATCCGGGAGGGGGATGAATGGAAAACCGCGTTTAACACCCCTCTCGGGCACTATGAGTACCTAGTCATGCCCTTTGGCCTTACCAACGCCCCCGCGGTTTTCCAAGCCCTGGTTAATGACGTTCTTCGCGACTTCCTCCACCGTTTTGTTTTCGTCTATCTTGACGATATCCTGATCTTCTCCCGCGACCCTGCCCAACACACTGAACACGTCCGTCTGGTCCTGCAGCGGCTTCTGGAGAACAGGCTCTTCGTCAAAGCAGAAAAATGTGAGTTTCACTCGCCTTCCGTCCAGTTCCTCGGTTTTATTATTGAAAGGGGGCAGCTCCGCGCCGACCCCTCCAAGATCCAGGCGGTCGCGGACTGGCCTACCCCCACCTCCGTTAAGCAACTACAACGCTTCCTCGGTTTTGCAAACTTTTACCGCCGCTTTATACGCGATTTCAGCACCGTCGCCGCCCCCCTAACCCGCCTCACTTCCACCTCGGTCCCTTTTGTCTGGTCTCCAGAGGCCGCTGCAGCCTTCTCTCGCCTCAAGTCCCTGTTCACCTCCGCCCCCGTCCTCACCAACCCTGACCCCTCCCTTCAGTTCGTGGTCGACGTGGGCGTCGGCGCCTGCCTCTCCCAGCGCTCCCCCAAAGATAACAAACTGCACCCTTGCGCCTTCTTCTCCCGCCGTCTCACCCCCACCGAACGAAATTACACCGTGGGGGACCGAGAACTGCTGGCCGTTAAGCTGGCTTTAGAGGAATGGAGGCACTGGCTTGAGGGGGCTAAACTCCCTTTCCTCGTCCTGACCGATCATAAGAATCTCTCCTACATCCAAACTGCTAAAAGATTGAACTCCCGTCAAGCCCGGTGGGCCCTGTTTTTTGATAGGTTCAACTTCTCCCTCTCCTACCGTCCTGGATCCCGTAACACCAAGCCTGACGCTCTCTCCCGACTCCATTCCCCAGACGCTCCCCCGAACTCCCCGGACACCATTCTGCCCCGCACCTGCCTCATCGCCTCTATTGTTTGGGAAGTTGAATCCGCTGTTCGCCGCGCCCAGTCCACTGAACCCGGCCCTGGCCTCGAGCCTCCTAACCGCCTCTATGTCCCGTCGAGTGTCCGCTCTCAGGTTCTCCAGTGGGCGCACGCCTCCAGATTCAGTTGCCACCCCGGGATGGCCCGTACCCTCTTCCTTCTTCGCCAGCGATTCTGGTGGCCTTCCATGGACAAGGACTGTCGGTCCTTTGTGGCCGCCTGTGAGGTGTGCGCCCGCGCTAAATCCTCCCATCAACCACCCGCCGGCCTGCTCCGCCCTCTCCCGGTCCCCGGTCGCCCCTGGTCCCACATCGCCTTAGACTTCGTCACCGGACTCCCCAGGTCCAACGGGAACACGGTCATCCTCACCATCGTCGACCGTTTCTCCAAATCCGCCCACTTTGTCCCCCTACCTAAACTCCCCTCTTCCTTGGAAACCGCCCGCCTCCTCATCAACCATGTCTTCCGTCTACATGGCATCCCTCAAGACATCGTCTCCGACCGGGGGCCTCAGTTCACGTCCCAGGTCTGGAGAGCCTTCTGTCGCGCCTTTGGCGCCACCGCCAGCCTCTCTTCGGGTTACCACCCCCAGACCAACGGACAGGCCGAGCGAGTCAACCAAGACCTGGGAGCGGCACTCAGGTGTGTGGCGTACAGAAGCCCGGCCTCATGGAGCTTACAGATCCCCTGGATTGAATACGCCCACAACTCCCAGGTTTGCGCTGCCACTGGAATGTCCCCCTTCATGAGTTCACTGGGCTACCAACCCCCCCTGTTCCCGTCCCAGGAAGCAGAAGTAGCGGTCCCCTCGGTACGGGCCCACTTCCGCCGTTGCCGCCGCATCTGGAAGGAGACCACGGCCGCCCTACAGCGCACCGCGGCCCGCAATCGCCGGTTGGCAGACCGGCATCGCACTCCAGCCCCCGCCTACCGGCCTGGACAGCAAGTGTGGCTCTCCTCCAGAGACCTCCCCTGCAAACCTCTTCAAAGAAACTCGCCCCCCGGTTCATCGGCCCCTATCCCATCGAGGCCGTCATCAACCCCTCCGCGGTTCGCCTGATACTCCCCCCTCACATGAGAGTCCACCCGGTCTTCCACGTCTCACGGGTCAAGCCCGTCTCCACCAGCTCCCTCTCTATGCCAGTGGCAGCGCCTCCCCCTCCCCGGATGGTCGACGGACACCCCGCTTACACTGTGCGCCGCCTCCTGGATGTGCGACGTAGAGGTCGAGGCTACCGGTACTTGGTGGACTGGGCCGGCTACGGCCCAGAGGAGCGCTCCTGGATCCCTGCCAGTCAAATCCTGGATCCTTCCCTCCTGTCCGACTTCTACCGGGCTCACCCAGACAAACCGGGGGGTCCGCCTGGAGGCGTCCGTTGAGGGGGGGGCCCCTGTCGCGGTGGCAGCCCGGCTGTCGGTGAGTGTCCTGTTTCTCCTTTCCCTCACATTCTGGTTTCCCCTGTGCCTCCTCTCTCTCTCTGTGTGTGTGCTCTCTCCCCCCTGCTCCGGAGCCCGGCTGGCTACCCACACCTGCACCTCGTTTACCTCCATCCCCGGCCGCCGCACCTGCCAGCCATCAGCCTCATCACTGCCAGTATATCAACCCCGGCTTTCCACTCCACCCTCGCTCGATCGTCGCAGCTCTTGACCTGGTGTCGCCGCTTCGTTCTGGCTTTATTTCTTATACTCCTTTTGCCTCTTGTCCTCTTGCCTACTAACCCTGTCTCTGTGTTTTTCCCCGCCAGGTTCACTCACCTCTGCCTCCCAGCTCGGCCAGCCGGGCTCGCTCGCCTGCCTCCTCCTCTCGCCGCCTCCACGACACCCCCCCCGGCTTCTCTACTCGCACCCCGCCTGGACCCCCGTCACCGTGTCCTCACCTACCCGTCTGCCAGCCTCCCCCCTAGCCTCCAGCCTTGTGCCCTCCGTTCCTCCAGCGTCTCGGTTCCCCGAGTCCTCGTCTGCCTCTCCCCCTCCTTCCACCTGCCCTCGCCTCGAGCCTGTTTTTTCCTCAATAAACCTCTTTTTCACCCTCAGCGTTGCGTTTGGGTCCGTTCTGTCTCCCACCGTTACAGCTTTCTAAGGTACTTAAACACATATTTAGTCAGATTCTGTGGCCAGTTACAACTGATTTTATGTCCCTAAATAAATATGGGCTATCATACCATTCTGTTTTAGTTAGTGGCTGCCCAGATCTTATTAGCCCACTTTTAAAATACGTTTTAAAAAACGATCAAACAACTTTTCACCGGAGATCTAGTCACATTTCCAGATATTTATTTAAATCTAATTAATTAATTTAGATATCTACATCCTGAAAATAAGCAGAATGAATGGGTCCCTTAGTGAGGAAAAGCACTAATGATTCACCTTAGCTTTAACCGATCAGTGCTGGCTAATAGGTCTCCTGGTTTGCAGTTATGCAGGATGGCTCTCTAAATATTAAATGGGGCTTTCTACTTGTATATGCAAAAAAGTAAAAACCGAAAGCTGTATGTTTAATGAGTAGAGCTGTGTCAGAAAGGAAGCTCAGTAACGAGTGGTGGGAGAAACCTCAGTGCAGGGGTGACTGCATCTCTCAACGTTCAGGAGTAAATATGGTCTCCCAGAAAGAAAGTATGTGAGGGCACGTTGCTGATGGTAGGGGTCGCTGTTGAATGTGAACTTGCTTCCATACCTTTTTGTTCAGCGGAGGAAGAGGTGGAGAAAAATAAAGAAGAGTGTTTGGACAGTAGAGGGAGCACATCAAAAATCTCATATCTGACATTTCTGCCAACAATATACAGCTGAGTCGGGAGGGGCGCTGGTGAAGACAGCAGTGGAGTCAATGGGAAGCAGGTCACACTAGAACTTAGCAGATCTGCGCTGTGATGTGATCTAAGACAAGATGGAGCAAGCAATGTAGGCTCACAGTAGAGACCTGCGCGACTGTTTTTTTGATCCCGCTCCCACTGATTTTGTATCCACTCCCGCCCGCAAAGATTGTGACATGCAGAGTAAAAAAAGGACACAAATTTTTGGGCTATGCTAAACGCCCATGTGACGAAAAACCAGCAAGGCTGTGTAGTGAGTAAACCTCACTCCCGGCTCCTTAGGAGACGTACTGGTGACTGACGTCAGTGGCCGCCTCCTGAAACCAAGGTGGCCGGTTTGAGTCATGTCCGTGAAGTACGTTCTCGTGAGCAGTCGCATGTGCTCTTTTTAATTTTCTTTTACTGAAATAAAAATAAAAACAAGGCTTTACAAAAAAACGCTAACCACATATATACACACACACACACACACACACATATATATATATATATATATACACACACACACACACACACACAGTTTTAGTTAGCGTATTTTATTTTTATTTCAGTTAAAGACAATGTTTTTTCACATCTCTTTCATTATTTTGTTCGTCTTCATGCTCTGTTGCACCTGTAGTCACACACATGCTATTCTTTAAGGGCTCTGGAGAGCTATACATCAGGACATGTTGACCCTTGTGGCCCAGAAAAAGATCTACCTCATTATCATAAAAAAAATGAGTTGGAGGAACCAGGACTATGGAGCATGGTCAGGATTCTTTAGGTGTATATCTCATAAAAAGTCACTACATTTGTGCCAGGGAAACAAAAAGTGCTGAAGCAAGAGACACATTAGGAATCCAGTGTTTCCCACGTAATGACAGCATAACAGTGGCGCCGGGGGTTGGTGGGGTGCAGTTGATATTGATTATCACGTTACTAATGTTAACCTAGCTGTCCTTTTTAGCTATGCTACTTCTTAATAACTTTTTTGAAGCTGTGTCTGCAACATTTACAGCATTGTGTTGGACAGATTTGTGCAGCAGTGTTCAGAATTCAATTCACACACAGAGCGAGAGGAGGGGCTGAGCGAATCTATGTGCTGCATGCAGCTCTGTAATCGAACACGATTTTACACATCTTAAATAAAAAATAAAAAAAATCTAAAATCAATATGTGGCATTCAACAAATAAATCAGTGAGTGGGAAACACTAGAATCTGTGATGCTATCAATTCATCAAAACATCCTTAAAGCATATTTGGATTTTGTTGAAGACAGACTGAAGTGAGGATTAGCACTGTTTCTGTTACGGCTTACTGACTACTGTGTGTGGGTGGAAGGTTTTTATGACCAAATTCCACTACTGACCCAAAACAAATCACAAAGAAACACTTTTAAAACAACTAAACTGTGGGACATTAACATGAAAACACATATGAACAACCAAGACATTAAATCAAGGCAGTAAGCCCAGCAGTCCCCAGTCCTCGAAAGCCTTCTCCCTATGATGCTGGCTCAAGAGCTTTTAAGCACTTCATTGAGCAGTCCAGATATAGAACACCTGGACAGAGCTAGAGAGCACAGGAGGGGGAAAGGGACAAACGGCACAGGGGAACACATATAGCTATACATATGTACAAGCCTCTACTATACCTAGGTCAGGTGACCATACAGCGGTATAGAGTGAAAAGTAAATGTAAATGCTCTGTACTTGTATAGCGCCTTTCTAGTCTTTTTGACCACTCAAAGCGCTTTTACACTACATCTGCATTCACCAGTCACACACATTCATACACTGAGCCTAAGTGCTCAAACGGAAAGTAACATTCACACACTGAGCCTAAGTGCTCAAACGGAAACTAACATTCACACTCACTCATACACTGGCGGAATAGCCGCCAGGGGCAATTAGGGGTTCAGTATCTTGCCCAAGGACACTTCGACACGCCAGGGATTGAACCGCCGACCTTCCGATTAACGGCCAACCCGCTCTACCTCCTGAGCCACAGCCGCCCCACTTGGTGGGGGTAAGGATGGGTATGTGTATCTTTCATTCTCTCAGGCTGTAAATGACCCACTTTATACAGGGTGCTGAAATATGAATAGAGTTACGAAGACAAAAGTCACAGAGTTCATCCTAAATGTGGGTAGAAAGGATAAAATAATAAACTCTCTGGTTTTATGCTTTTTTTTATTGTCTATGTGACTACAAATTTGTAAGTACAGAGCTGTTTGGGAGCCAGGACTCAAGTTTGTCTTAGTTACAGGTTTGGCCATGCAAATCTGCACCCATGTTGTCCATCATCATTTTTTAAAAGTTTAAAAGGTTAAATAGGTAGGGGTGTCTTGTCTACAGTCTACAGCCATGCTAGCAGCTCTGTGAGGCTGTACAGTTGGAACATCAGTGCTTTGAGCTAAATGCTAATGTCAGCATGCTAACACGCTCACTTGCTCACGATGACCATGCTAACATGCTGATGTTTTGCAGGTAATATTTACCATGTTTCACCTTCTTATTTTGGCATTTAAACATGCTAACATTTAGCGCTAAACACAAGTACAGCTGAGGCTGATGGGAATGTCATTAAGCTCTGCAAGTATTTGGTCATAAACAATAGAGTAGTGAAATGTACCAAATGTCATGGCACTCCATGCATTGTGTCTGCCTATAGCAGATGTGCACATATTCCAGTCAAACCTTTGACCTGCTGGTCAATGGCAATCCATTTAATAATAGAGAGTGTGGACACAAGTGGAGGTGAGGAGAAAGTGACATGTCTCTCTCCACATGAAGAAAATGGTGCATCAACACAATAGGACCCTCTTGAAAATGAGATGATGCATCTCAAGAGGCTATCCTTTAATAATAAATTCAATAAATAATAAAAATAGTTAGCTAGCTATATAATTGTGACTTTATAGCTGGTCTGGCGATCCATACACTAACAATTGGTATGTTCCATGATATATATTGTTTGTTTAGAAAAGTAAGCATGGTGACATATTCCGAGGTACACCCAGACTGCTGACAAATCACTGAAGTGCAATACGTATTCTCTTAGGTGTCCGAGAACTTGTGAATGGTAAGCGTGCCCATTCAGCTCATTTGCACACATTCATACACTGATGGCTGAGGCCACCGTGCAAGGTGCCAACAGCTCATCAGATACAGAAACTAATCATTCACACACAATCAGCAATTTGGGATTCAGTATCTTGCCCAAGGACACTTCATGCAGACTGGAGGAGCCGGGGATCAAATCGCTGATCTTCCGATTAGTGGCCGACCCATCGCCCTACCTCCTGAGCCACAGCTGCCTCCATCTTAATATTCTATATTAAAACAAACAAACAAAAGATTGATTTGATGCCTACCAGAGGGCTATCAGGATTTGCAATCTGTTATTTGCTCTATCCACTCAGGCTTCTGTTCTGTCTATGACAAGATACAGGAATTCTCATTAATCTCACACACACATAGGAACACGCACACACACTCTTTTCCAGCCCATAACTGAAAGAGTTGACCCGGCTACTAATGGAAATTTGGAGATGTAAAGCGCCGTGACAGGTTCATATTGGCCAAAAGCAAAGATTAGAGTCAGGAAGTTCTAGTCTAAGTGTGTGTGGCTCAAAGAGAGAGAAAGAAACTCCGTGTGAAAGTATGTAAGACTGCAAGTAAGTCAGGCTATTTATAAGTGATTTAACAGATTTGTCCTTAAATACTCTCTCCTCAAACAAAACACAGAATGTGGGGAAAATATGAACACTTTGATAAATCCCTGAGTAACACAAAGTACTTATTGGGGCCGTATTACTTACTAAGGTAATTTCCCCTGAACCATGTGTACTGTACCTGGACCACAAGTCTTTGACTTATATTGACAAAAGCCCAAGTCAGTAAATATGCTGCTTTGATCTTGAGTGTACATGTTGTAATTCATGTTGATAAAAATCCTTAAAAAGGACCAATGTGTAAGATTTAGGGGGATATTGGCAGAAACGTTTTCATTAGTGTTTTCTCACCTGACAATTGTGTTGTGTTCTTTACATTAGAATGAGCCCTTTTTTAGAGAGAGCGAGTCCTTTTCCACATGTCCATCAGTCCACCATGTTACACCACTATCTTTCTACAGCCCAGAACCAACAAACGAAACACTGGTTCTAAAGAGGGCGTTTCAAGTTATTTGCTTCCAGGAACAACAGTAAAAATCATGAATGTAGTATAGCGGTATTGTTAAGTATTAAGTATTGATTATTGAAAACCTGCTTGTATTAGCTGATCAGCTGATTGGCATCAGCTCATCATGCTTCATATCCACTGGCTCATTCATTAGCTGGCTAGTAACATCCAACGACATTCATACAGGTCTGCAGTGTGGCCATTCAGCACGCTCTTCAAACGCATCAAATACAACCGCTTGGTCAGTAGCCGAACTCTTCAAACTGACAACTTCACGTGTAAAGCTGATGCCAAGGTGTAGCCACAGTGTCATAGTTTGAAGTGTATGGCCACTGACTAAGCAGAGTTGGGAGTGAGAACGTGTTGGGCCATTAACACCTGACACTTTCATGCTGCTGAAATGCTCACGCCAACGCCCTATACCGCCACAACCTCCCCCTTATGTGGTATTTTTGGTATTGTTAATTTGTTGTTCATATATGCATTGATTAAGGGAGAATAAGTTCACCCAGCAGAATCCTTGTTTGTGCTCAGATTTTTAGAGATATCCATCCAATAGTCAAGCCTCCAAATCCAACTGTATACCAATTTTACTGTAAATGGTCAATGTCTTGACTTAAGTCTCTCTGACTGAATTGGGTTTTGGGACTGAGGCCAAAATGGTGGAAAATATCTGGAAATGTCACCAGTAATTAAAAGGCACAATTAATTTCTCACATGTGTAGATGAAGGGGTCCTTGTTTGTTCAAATCTTGAAATGCTAATGCCCATTACGCATGTCCTCACCACTGAAGCCTACATTCATACACAGATGAAAATGCTCACTCACATTGAAAACTACTTCAGCCATGATTTATGCTTTCCCATTAGGGCAACAGTACTTATTTCCTACAGAATCTTGTCCTTCTGTTCCCACATGTTATGATCAGTTGTCATTTAGCATGTACCCTCTGCCACTCAATTAACTTTAGCCTGTGTAAAAATAACTGAATTCATTGTTTTAATGGTTTATGATTAAGTCACATGTGAAATTCTTAGCTGTCCAAAAAGAGAAAACCATAGTCACTCTTTTGACATTTTCTTACGTCTCTACGTCATGATGTGAATTGAAATAACAAGTCTAATGTCTAATGATGCTATTAATGTTCCCCACTGACTAATGATGCCATGTCAGAGGAAAGGATACATTATTCATACAGCCATTATCCTCCAGTTTGACCCTTTCTATGATAGACACATGCAGTACAGCAGGGGTGGGGGGCTCATCTTCTGTCGGCTCAGCAGGGAAGCTCAGAATGCATGTCAGAAGCATAGAAATTGTGTGCGTGTGTGGGTTCACCCATGTGGAACATGCTTTCTCTTGTGTGTTCTATCCATTTGTGTGTGGACATTTTCACTCATCAGCGTGTGTGCATGTTATTGATTCATATCAACACAGCATCTGTCTGTCAAGCATAAGGTGTACAAGAACCCTGCGCTCTACCTGATCTCACCCGCACACAGACAGACACACATACACACACTTGCTGTGCTCCCCATGCTTCAATGGAAGTCAAGTGGAACAGAGCCAAATGTTTCCTTACTATCTTTACACCCAGAAACACATACATACACTTTGAGGACATGATAAACAAAGCAGCATAGCTGTCTGGGAAGACACACACACACACACACGTTTCTGTCACTTTCACTGTATCAATTAAATTAATTTCCTGGAGACTTACCTTAACTCTAACTGCTACTTGCCTACTTTAACCTAAACCTATCACCCTAAAATGTCTTTATGTATGGGACATAAAGACATCTTGCTTTTGCCCCCAAAAGTGAGATAAGTCCCCACAATGTCACTGTGTTTACAGATGTATGTCCCCACAACATGTGTAAAACATGTCCACACACACGTTCACACTCACACACCTAACAAAGCAGCACACAGGCACAGGGGCAACCAAGCTGTGAGAGCAGCCAATTAGCCTGACCATCTGTTATGGAGGCTAGTAGCAGGATTCGTTTGTGCGTGCGTGTGTATATGTGTGATAGAACAATGCAACTGTCAAACGTCCAGCTAATCCTTCCTGCTAACAGGGTCATAGATGTAAGACAAAAAAGCAGAAAAAGAGATGAAAGTTGAAGATGTGTGAGGTGAAAAGTATGAATGGATGAAAGCCTGATGATGCAGGAACAGCTAACAGTTTTAACTTCCTGGGCACATTAGATGGTGAGATTCATCACTTTTGACCCGCTTTTTTTTTTCATTAAATTACGTTGACTAAATAGAAACCCTGTGGCAGTATTTACACTGTCTTTTGCAACAGCAGCAGTTGGGGATGGGGCAGTTGGGTGATAAGATTCTTGCTGTGATTCTAATGCAGGTTGTTCCACCAGTGTGAACAACCCATTTACACCAATTATCCATAACTTTATGACCACTGACAGGTGAAGAGAATAACACTGATTATCATTACCATAGCACCTGTCAGTGGGTGGGACATATTAGGCAGCAAGTGAACATTTTGTCCTCAACGTTGATGTGTTAGAAGCAGGAAACAAAGGCAAGTGTAAGGATTTGAGGCCAATTTGGCCAAATTGTGATGGCTAGACGACTGGGTCAGAGAATCTCCACAACTGCAGCTCTTGTGAGGTGTTCCTGGTCTGCAGGAAAGTGGTAAACCAGTGACAGGGTCATGGTTTATTAATGCATATGGGGAGCGAAGGATGGCCGGTGTGGTCCGATCCAACAGATGAGCTACTGTAGGTCAAATAGCTGAAAAGTTAATGCTGGTTCAGAACACACAGAACATTGCAGTTTGTTATGTATGGGGCTGCATATCCACAGACCAGTCAGGGTCCCCATGCTGAACTCTGTCCACTGCTGAAAGGGCCAACAATGGGCACAGAACTGGACCTGACTGGTCTGATGTCTCATGTTTTCTTTAACACCACGTGGATGGCTGGGTGTGTGTGCATCACTCACATGGGCAACACATGGCGCCAGGATGCACTATAGTAAGAAGGCATTTCAGCGGAAGCGGTATGATGCTTTAGGCAATGTTCTGTTGGGAAACCTGCTATTCATGTGGATGTTACTTTGACCCGTTCCACCTGCCTAAGCATTGTTGCAGACCATTTACACCCTTTCATGGAAACAGTATTCCCTGATGGCAGTGGCCTCTTTCAGCAGGATAATGAGTCCTGCCACAAAGTATAAATGGTTTAGGAATGGTTTCAGGAACACAACAATTCAAAGTGTTGACTAGGCCGCCAAATTCCCCAGATCTCAAGCATCTATGGGATGTGCTGGACAAACAAGTCAGGTCCATAGAGGATTCACCTTGCTATTTACAGGACTTAACGAATCTGCTGCTAACGTCTTGTGCCATATACCCAGGGTGCAATTTGCAGTTCGGATCGATCCATGCTTTAATTTAAAAATGTGCTATTTCGGCTTTGATCTAGCTGCCTCTGTCTGTCTGTAATCACCACTCTGTAGACTTACTCAGTGTCCTGCGCATAGCACTGACTGTGACGTTAAAAGTTGGGAAGACTAGCCTATCAACACTTTGCTCCGGTGAGCAGCGGAGCTGTGTGTTAAATGGAAAGCAGCTGATAGTACAGAAGCTGCAATAAATATCAAAATATGATGATCTTTTTCTATGACAAGTAGCCCAGTGTCCCTGTTACACCAGTGAAGATACCCGAACACACAGCTACGGGGTTTCTCTTAATGACACACTGACTTCACTGCAACTCTGCATTCTCGATGTAACGTAACATATTTATTCCTTAGTAACAGTATGAACAAAGCTTTTTCTCATTCTGTGATAAACTTTGCAATTAATCTACAGTTCACCTGCAAGGGGGTGGGGGGTTATTTTCATGAAAAACAAATTTTGTGAACAAACAGTGTGGATTTGTGCATTTTATATAAAATAATTTGAAAACTCAAAATTCCTTCTCTCTCTCTGTGAGAGAAAGGGTTGCTTTCCTTAAGTGCTGTTTCTGGGCAGTTTGATCATAAAACCTCTGATGCCGCAGCCAGATAAGGCTCGGTGCCTGACAAAGAAACAATAACCAGAGATTACAAACAGCCTATCAGAACTCTTTTGGAAAGAGGGCAGGAAACCCTAAACTGCCCCCCACACACATAACCATGGCAACTGACCTCCCTCTTTGTTTAATTACCTCACATCAAAGGATATTCTCCTCTTCACGCCCAGGCGTTAGAAACTCCTGGACACCAGAGGACGGCCCTGAACTCTTTGTCTAAACAAAGAGTACTGTCTCCTCAAAACTCAAAGCATTACCTTATTTAATTAAATAATCTTTAAGTTACTTAACTAGGTCTCCCCACTCCATTTGAGTAGTTATGTTACCATGTTGTTGTTGAAAAGAATCTGAATAAGTTAATTTTGCGGTGTTTTAATTTTCAGCAAGGTCACCTGACATTGCCTCATTTTATGTTGTAACCAATGCTTTGTTCCATACACTTTGACATTTCCTTTAGAAAGGATATGATAAAGAAATGTCATCCTATACTACTCGAGAAATTTTCCTGCTCAAATTTAATGTTAAATAACTAAATTCCCCAGCTCCTGAGCAAAGATGGTTTTAGGATTAATCAAAGCTATCCTCATGTAACCCAAGCTTCCCCAAGAGGACAAAATAAGTATTACATGCCATCATTCTGAAATGCTAACCTTAAGGTCTAACTACTGACAATTGTTTCCTTTTATCAAATGCTTAAAACTAAGAACGGTATACCCGTTTGACAATTAAGGTTTGATTGTGGGAAGATTGTTGAATAGACATATTAAAAGTTTAAAGAAAAGACAGTTCCACAGGAAACCGGAAACAAGCCCTCAGGGGAACAAAGGACTGCCCCTCTGGGAACCACGCCCCAACCCACAAAAGCAGCGACACACGCTGTCGTGCTCTCTTGTCTTGTTCTCTTCAACTGCACTTCAGCATTAGCTGCCCGTGTGAGTCTCCCCACAATAGAACCCCACATTCTCATTGTTTAGCTATTGTTTATTTCTTTGATGTATATTTAACCGCATTTATGTCACCTTAGTTAGTTAATAAATTTCACTGTAATCACCGGAAGTGTGTGTGTGTGTGTGTGTGTGTATTGCCTACCTCCAAGTCCCTGCCACGAGAATTTACCCTTTCGATATGAGACTGATTGATTTAAGATAATTGAGTGATTATTAACCAACTGATCACTAGTGAATAATTGTATAATTATTAGAACATAGAGGTAGAGGTCCGGAGACTCTGGGTGAATTAAAGCTCCGGTGGTTCCCCGCGAAACGAGAGCTTTGTGAATTAATATTCTCTGAATATTAAAACTCATAATTATGAATTCATTAATTGTTCATTAAACTCAATTATGAATTAAGTTTATTAAAACATAAGTAGACATGCTACAAAAACATCCCTCTGTTTTTTCCACAACTGGCACCCTGCATATACCTTGAGGGGTCAAGTGGAGTCCATGCCTCAACAGATCAGGGCTGTTTTTGTGGTAAAAGGGAAAACACAATATTAGGCACGCATGTTATGGCTGATTAGTGTAGTCCTAATATTTGTTTTTCATCAGAAAGTTGGAGTAAACAATAATGGGGGTTAGCAGGTCATCAAGTGTTACCATGTGTTCTCTTCATAAAATACAACATGCTCTTCGAGTGCAGCTGTAGGTTTAAGCATATGCTTGGGTCAAGGACACTAATGGTGTTGCTTTGAAGTAGTTTCTGTGTCTCTTAAGTTTTCAAAGACATTGGACACAGTATTTTTTTAGCTGTGTATGGCCTTAGGGTTCATTGGTCATAGGGCTAGCGATATGGCCAAAAATGTTACCACGCTAAAAAGGTTTCTTATCTTTCGATATTGATAATTATCATGATTAGTATCAAATCGTTATTTGTTTTGAGTTTAAATGCTGATTTTTGTCAACACTCGATCCCAAACAGTGGATCACTTCACAGATCTGAGGTAGAACAATCAAAACAATTATGATAAATTCTTTGTCAACAAATATGCTTGAGAAAGAATTAAGTAAAAGCTTTTTTCAGTCCTTTTTCCTCAACAAAATAACAAAATCTTAATTTAAAAAATGAAGTCCTAATTTGAGTATTATTCTAGTGATTAAAATCATACATTTATTGAATATTTATTGAACATTTGTTATATTGTTATTGAAAAAATATATATCGTCATAATTATTGTTATTGTTTTATGGTCCAGCCCTAAGTGGTCAGTCTACCACTTTAGTAACTTCACTCTGAACAATACTTTGGTTTATGACCAAATATTTGCTAAAATAATTCCCATCTTGCTATACAGCCTCAGCTGTACTTTGTTTTTCATACTTAGCTGCAAATAATAGCAAGCTAACAAGCTAAACTAAGATGTTGACCATGGTAAACATGATATCTGCTAAACATCAGCATGTTGACATGGTCAGTATTAAGGAGTGTGCTGTTGCTACTTTACTTGCCAGCTAGGTGCTAAAGTAACTAACGACCAAATGTGAAAGACCAACTTAGGAACACTTGCGAGTGATTCTCCAGATTTAAATCATCTCTTTTTTTTCTGTCTTTGCTTTGCTAAATCAGCTTTATAGGAAAGGCGTTTTAGTGCTTTGAGCTCTGCTCTGGGTTCAGCCACTTGATCACATCTTAGATGGGCATTGCTGTCCTTGATTCTACATTATTTTGTTTTACCATCATTATTAAAATGGAGGTCAATTTGGCCATTGCCCATAATTTACTCTTTTATTTCTCTCACACTAAACTGCTGTTTCTCCTTATGTTTTTAGCTGTCTTATCAGACATCAGAATGAAAGGTTGTATAAAGAAAAGGTGATAATCTCACTTTTTATTTTTTACATGATTATATAATTTTCTGTAGTTATTTATGGGAATCAACTGAATTTATGTTACAATAGAGCCAAAATGACAAGCCTACATTGTGGTATCCCCTTTAAATGTTAGACGTTTTTTTCGCAAGAGCAAATCAACACCAATATTGTCTGTTTCTACACTGATTACAACAAATTAGTTGAAATTACAAATGGGTGCCTCAATTAGAGTCAAATGAATTCCAATAACAAAGTGCAAACCATTCAATAGCACATTTTCCTCATGTCGAATAACAGCAGTGAAAGGTAAGAAATGAAGTAATTCAAATCTGGATTTTCTTGTTTAGAGATAAAATGACATTGTGAAATCCAATCTGAGCCTTGAACAAATTCTTGGCGCGGATAAAACACAGCCATGTGGGACAACCAATTTGGCTTTGTGTAATGAGTCAAGTCCAACTGCTTATTTGTTTGAATGAGGCTTAATTTAAATGCACAGTAACCATGCTCTTAAGAAGAGCATTGTGTGTGGAGATGGGTCTGGGGAGCAACAGAAGCAGAAAGTTGTAATATTAAGGATTCAATGTGAGAGTGTTTAATTGGTCTCAGTGATGAAAAGAGAGCTGGAGTATGGAAGTAATGAATTTGGCTCTTGGAGTCAGGACCACTGCTTCACTTACTGTGAAAGCGTTTTACTTTTACTGTGTTTTATTGTGTTTTTAAAATCATTACATTGACAAACTGATCCTTCTAACAACTATTTATATGTGGAAATGCATTCTCTCTAATGGCCGGCAGGGGGTTAATCCATTGGTTGCAAAAACCCTAAGCCCTAACCCTAAGTCCATTTGTATTGGAGTCTATGACAAAAATTACCCTGTTATGAGCTAGCAGTGTCTCCTCCTCATCCCCCTAGTTTACCTCTATTTTGCCCTTCTCTGTGGTTCCTGTCAGTCTCTGTCTGTTTCTCGTGTGTGTGTGATCACCTGGGTGTTGCATTACTCTCCAGACCGTGCCAATCTTCATCTGCACACCTGTCTTGCATCCCATCGATCAACCCCTGCAGTATATCTACATGGTTCTTCAACTCATTCTTTGCCAGATCATCACTTTACTACAGTACAGAAAAAACACTGTTTGTTCTGTGAGACTCCTGACTAACACTGTCGGAAACCCAGCTCTCACACACCTGGAGAATATTTCCTGTATTCTGCTTCCTGGTAGCCACTCTGCTCCGACCCCCCCACCCCCCACCCCAAGTAGCTACCACAGCGACCTGTCAATCAGGATAGAGGCGAATCATATACGCTTCATTGTACATTTAACTAGCTGTGAACCTGTTTTTGTGCTGTCTGTGTGTCCGTCCAAGTACTGCTTTTCAGTAAGTAACATTATTATTATTAATTGTGTATCTTTCACCGGAGGCTTAGCAATGTGAGCACAGCTAATGAAACGGTTAGTGAGCTAGACTGAATATTATAAATAAGATTGTTTCCACACTTTAAAACAGTTAAAATGTAGTAAGTTGCATTACTGTAGCTAATGGGTCTTCCACTGTGTTGCTGTCTTGTGCAGTTATTTTGCATTATTGTATATTATGTGGGTAAGTTATAGCGACAGACAGTGGAGAAGCTGTGTACTGAGAATGGGCAAAACTACAATAAATCTACATTGAACGTTAAGAAAACAAACAGCGGCGGATCCATGCTACTGATAGTTGGGGTTAAGGGGCCTTGCTCAAGAGCACCTAAGTGGTGGTAAAGAGGGATGACCTGGGGATTAAACTGAGAAGATTGGCGAAGAAAAACAGCCTCAACAGTATTTCCATGTCAGACACAAAATTTAGGAACAATGTACATGCTGCTGTACTCTCTCTCTACAACCATCTAATTAGAAGACCACATGACATTTTGCAGAATCCATTGGCTGATGGACTATTGTAGGAACACGTTTTGAAAAAGACAAACATGTCCAGTGCTGACATTTCAGAAACCACATATATAATTTCTTTTTTTCTAATCAACACTGCTACAATACAACGCGCATTCATCACAATCTTACTTGCTTAAAATATATTGTACAACAAATCTTTTACAACAGAAAAAAAGAGGACAAACCCATGCAATTAAACAAAATGGGCTTTGAACGCTACATTGGGTGCAACATGCGCCAAAGCTAGGGTATGTTATGGAGGAACTAGTAAGAGATGGATACATTTTGAAAGTACCAACAGAAAAAAATCCCACTCTCTCTTCCTGCCTCCTAAAGTACTCCCCAAAACACATTTTCATGCGCAACAAGTAGATGGGCAGAGTGCATGCGGGTATGCCAGCCACTCCAATCGAACCAAAACTGCTTATTACAGTCCCGTGACAGCCACAGTACCAGATTTCTTTAAAGTTTTTGTCCAGAGCATTTGAATTATTGGTTGCTGTCGAAATGCAAACATAATTTTGACAAATTTATCAAACTGCTTTTGAAGACATTACCTACCCTAGCTTTTAAACTTTAAATCAAATACATACATTGATGATGTTCTACTTGGAAAAGATGCAATTATCAGTGAGTTCATTATTAAATTTACCTATTTGAACAACTATCTTGTGTAGAATAATTCTTCTGCAGAATAAGAGTAATGAAGCTCTGCTTTACTTTCCTTTTAATGGTTCACCGGTGGATCGCTTCAGCAGTGGGAACCTTTTCACAGCATTGATATGGCTGAAAGCTGTAAACAGTAAAATAACTGATATCTGAAAGTATGAACAGGTACGTAGGGGTGAAACTGGCAGAATCAATTTGATTCTACAAAAGTACACAGAGCTGAAAACAGAGCTTTCATCGGGTCACCAGCAATATCAGGAGGTGAACACCTTTTGTAGGACTTGTTGGCTGTACATCACTGTGTATGTGTTCAATTTAGGTCACATGGCATGCCTGCTGGGTGTGGACCCAGGCCCAGGTGCAGCTGCACCCCTTCCACTTGTGACGCTCTGCCAGTGATTGAGAACAGACCTTTGTAAACCCATGTCTCACAGTGTGATGCAATGTTTTACAACATTATTTGCACAGAGCCACTTTACCCTCTATGGAAGCATTTCCATCTAAATGAAAACAAATCAAATGCATATAAAAAATGTGAAATACAATACATTTTAATTTGTATTTTCTCTCTATGTATGCATTTACTGTGTCAGTTAAATATAATAATAATGTTTTCTGTGTAGTGATTTAAGACAGAAAATTCATGAAAAGAAAATACATATAACAGTGTATATTGTCAGTTTATTTCTATGTTTGGTTATTTTAATTTAGACATTTAAAGTTGAGTCTTCTACACTGCAGAGAGAGATGTGTACACAAAGGCTGGGTTATGAAAATATGTGCAAAAATTCCAACAAACTTGTGCATGCGCTACACTCTTGTCAAGGAAATAATACAGGAGTCTCATCAATGTCCACATGCATTACACAATCTGTTTTATTTTGCTGAAAGAATTTTAATTGAAATTTGTGACCTTTGACTTGCGATGTCTGGTCTATTCTGAAATGCAAACTATGTGCAGCCTGAGGCAGAACCTTATCTGTGGTGAAAGTCATCAGAAACTACAGCAATCCATCAAACCAGAGAGATTGACAGAAGGAGGGGGAAGAAAGAAGATAGATTATTTTAAGAAGAGAGACTGTGCCAGAGAAGCAGAGGGACAGAAAGCAGAAGGTGGAAGAGACGGTGGCGGACAGCATGGCTTGTTATGACCAATACCTACTGAAGCTGAAACATTCTTCAAATCCAGTACTCCTTTCCCACCTCCCCACCGTCACCCACTCATCCATCTATAAATCTTCCCATGGCACTTTTCTGTCTAAGCATCCATCCATCCCTCCCTTATTCCTTCTTTCCCCTTCTCCTTTTTTCACAGCAATGCAAACTCTCTTCCTCCCATCCCCTATTCCCATGAGAAACACTGTGTCAAGTCAGGTATGTATGTGTTCGTTGAAATGTATGTATTTCTTTCTGTATCTGTGTGTGCTTAGTGAGGAAAAGGCCACATTGAAGTGATAAACTTTGAAACAGAGAGCAAAGGGGAAGACTGTAATGAAGTCCCAAAAATGTCTGAAACCTAGACTAAAACATGGAGGGCTATAGGGAAAGAGAAATAAGGCTTTAGGATTCAGGACATGATGGACAACTTGGGAGAAGAGTGGAGGGGTATTACATCTTGTTCAGTCTCTGTGCAGTGTGTTAGTTAAGTTTTTAATCTTAAGGCAACAGTGCCCTCATGTGTCTTGAAGTGGTTTAGCACGATGGAATTTTTCAGGTGGGAAAAAGAGCTGCTGCTACTATCGTGCTGAGGTTGATTACAACTCAAAGATTCCAATCAGAAAGATGACAGCACTGTTACCAGAGAGAGACACTAAAATGCACCACTAATTCAAATGTCCACCTCAAATTCAGCCAATCCAGAAATGAACAGTTAATTGTGCACAGTGGCCAAAGCTACATTACCATTGTTTTAATACTGTGTGTGTGTGTGTGTGTGTGTGTGTGTGTGTGTGTGTGTGTGTGTGAAGACATAGCAGGCGAGGTCAGGGACATAACATCATGAACAGAAAACAAAACAGTTCATGGTGCAAGTGATTGGACACAAATGACAATCCCATTTTTCCCAGTATTTAGGAGTTCTGCACTGAGTTGATTATTTTTTCTAGGCCTATTTAAAATTGTAGCTGATTGCAGAGTGCTGGCATGCATGTAGCAAGCATGTGAGCATAGCTGATGGAGGAGAACTATGTTAACCATAGGCAGAAATCACGGTCAATCAACCATCAAATAATGTAATGATATATACTTAAAATAATTGTGTAAATAGTAAAACAATACAAACGCAAACAGGGCAATTAAAGTGCGTTTTAAGTTTAGGAAGATTTTGATGATTCTTTTGTCTAATACAGATGATGCTGAGTCGTTAATAAATTAATCATGACAAAAAGTTACGATAACTGATTATTTTTCTATGAGCCCACTCTGATATTATAACATTACCTAGCTTATTTGGTAGCTTGTTTAACAGCTTATTGGACTGGGGAAATGAAGATGACATTTTCTTCAAAGTCAATTTCTTAAGAGCAAAACACTCTTTGTGGTAAAGGGGCATTGCAATAAAAGACAACTTAATTTTGAGGCTTACTACTGAGAAATTTCAACATTAACAACTTGCAAACATGAATAAAACTATTAAAGCTATTAAAAACAATCAACATGTAGTAAGAAACACAACAAGAAAGCTGGATGAACACATTTATAATAATAATAATAATAATATTATTATTCTTCAGGACTCAGAATGGAAGGTCCATAGCACACAGAAGCAAAACAAAATAACAACAGCTACTACATAACAATAAATATACAGTACATAGATAAAAATGAATAAAAAAAGTCAATATCTCCACAGCGCCCATATCTCCACAGTTTAGATGTATACCTGACCGAGCTAAAATCATTGTGGGTTCAAACTTGTATAATCTATTTTCAGAGACAGACATTCTACACATATATCGGAAAATAAGATTTCTTATTAAGGCAGAGCATGTAGGCACCCCAACATTAACAAACATTTGACTAGCACTAACCATCTTGGTTGTTTTAAGAGCAGTCTCATGCCATCATTATACGCTACATTCAGCCTCTGCATGCTCTTTTTGCTGTAAGACCGCCACAAGTGGGCAGTATGTAGTGGTGTACAGAATGCTTAGAATAAGGCTACCTTAACATAAGCAGAACACATGCTAAATTTACGTGCAAGCACATTAGCCTGAGCGTATATCTTGCGACACTGTCTATTGATGTCCTTATTATCCGATAAATCTTTTACAATATGATGGCCAAGATATTTAATCTCATCACACACTTTAAGGGCAGTACCAGATAAAAAGAAATCAGGGAATACTAATTTGTGACAAGTCATCCATATACACGTTAAAAAGGAAAGATGATAAAATACCACCCTGTCGAACACCATTACCAACAGTAAATGGTTCTGATTCAGAGCCCCCCCATTTCACCTGCACTGACTGGTGTGAATACCAGAAGACTAGGATTCTTATAATTACTTTTGGAATTTCTCTATGTTGCAACTTAAGAAACAATTTTTCATGGTTTATCCGATCAAATGCCTTAGAGGCATCTATAAAACACAAACGTTGTGGAATTCTGGCTATTATAATAATCTAAAATTTCCTTTAAGGCAAATATACTACTGTACTGTGTTGACATTTAAAACCAAATTGGTTATCAGTCGTAAAAATATACTGTTCCAACCTGTTAAGAAGAATTCTCTCCAACACTTTGGATACAATACTAGCTAGGGCTAAAGGTCTATAATTGTCCAGGCTGTTTATTTTTCCAGTTTTGTATTTAATGACGGGCACTAATAAAACCGGCAATATAGATTCAGGCAGAATCCCATGAACTAGGAAACCTGTCATACAAATAGCAAACAGGGGAACAAGTTTCTTGCTTGCATATTTTAGATGTTCAGCGGTTATTTTATCGGTCCCACACACTTTATTGTCATCTAATCCCAATACTGCAGATTGTACCTCTTCTGAATTAATAACCACATTTTCATCATTATCAATTTTTTCCACCTCAAAAGTTCCTCCCAATACAGTTAAACAGCTCATGATAATGTTGCCGCCACATCTGGCAAATTACATCTGAGCCACTGACACCCTCAATATTTGAGGGTAAAGACATTTTAGTACTGTTCATGGCTCTAACCTCTTTCCAAAAGTCATTATAACGTCTGTTATGCATCTTACATGCCAAAGAGTCAGACCTCATCGACTTCTCATTCTTTTTTATATATCTTAGTGCATAATTAAAATGCATTTAATAAAGGGCCCTGTTTATAGGGCATTTAATAAAGGGCCCTGTTTATCCAGTCTTTAAATGCACACCGAGCTTTGGCATGAAGTTCTGCTAAATGCTCGTTCCAACCGGGCTTGATGCTATAGGCCATTCACTGAGGTTTATAAAAATGCCTACTGGCAATATTAAGTGTTTCAACAATTGAGTCATATAAAACACATAAATCATTACTATGTTGTGGATTCTTACAATTAATATCACAACATCTTATGGCGTCTTTGATCAGTGTAATGTTTCCCAGCAACCCATCAGTCCTAACATAATACATCTGGAAATGTTCCACGGCTAATTTAATCTAGTCTTCCTGTGTTAATGCTATTAGCCTCCGTAGTTAACATTGGTAAGTTTTTATCATTTAAAGACAGAGAAAACGGTACATGATCGGTAATGGCAAACTCATAATGAATCGTCATAGCATCCAAGGAAGCTTGTGCATCAGTTGTACATACACAATGATCTAACCATGAGGTGGTATGCCATGCCTCACTGATGTAAGTATAACTGTTATTAGGCAAAAGGACCTTGCTTGACAGTATTAAGCCAGTGTCAGAGCAAAACTGCATTAAGTGATTAGCAAACAGAGAGTTTGCATCAGAAATATCAGCATTCATGTCTCCTACAACAACAATACAGGTTGAGGCATTATCCTGAATAAAAGAGCCAACAAATGCTAATCTATTTAAATATTCAGCTTCATTTTGATAACACTCATACGGAGTGTATATATTCAAGATAATAAACTTTGTATCATCACAATTAAACTCGATACCAACTGCCCAATCCACCCCCAATCTTACCACTGATATTAGTGAATCATAGTTCTTATTCCAGAGGATAGCCACGCCCCCAGATATCCTTCCTTTGACAATTTTAGTACTGAGATCAGTGGTAGATTCACCTGCCCCATAATATCCATTATGTAATGTATTTAGACCCTCCAGTTCCTGATTAGCTAAAAAGGTCTCTTGAATACACATAACATCACAATTGTCAAGAAGCTTATCAACCACGAATCGACGAGACTTATCCCCTGCACTGTGCCCGAGACACAGGCCACACGCATTATATGAACCAACCCGTACCTTCCTATTAGGCCTTTTATAATGTCTGCACTGTGCTCACTTGCCCATTGTCTGGAATCGTAGTACTCCGTAGTAGTCCAGACTGTGACCACCAAAAGGGACTACAGCTGCTTGCTCTTGCCGCAGTCCTCCAGTGCCTCCCTCCACTCCATGCCCTCCATCGGCTGACGTGAGGCGGGGCTGACGAACTTCATAGTAACGCCGAACATAAACTCCTGCTGGCCAAAGTTGTGGATCGTACATTTCCTTTACTTCATTGCATTCAGCCGAGGCATGAAACGAGCTGAACCTGTTTCTTGACCATACAATCTTCCGACACTTGACTGATCTGCCCAGTTTTTTTGACAGATAGTTACTTAAGGTGTCAGCTTCAAGATCAGGATCAAATCTAGTGGCAAACACACTCACCAGCCTGGTTTTGACCACTTTAATATTACTCCCATCACCGGTTCCAACTATTCCGATCTGCTTTCTCTCCCTTCTCGCTGGTACACGAGTGTTATAGGGTTTTGGCTGTATAAGCCCCACAACAGCATTCCCGTTATTCTATTAAAATGTCTTCCTAAGAAGGTATTACATGAATGCATAACCACTGATATAACCACAATGTTTGAATGGCTAGTCTCAAAAAGCATTTTTCTCAGTTTCAGTTGCGTAGTTATTACACTTAGCCTTTGTAGGACAGTGTAGATACCGGTACTCTTTGCTCAGCTTATAGGACTGGCATAAATCTTCAAAATTATTAAGATTTCCCTTGTTATTATTCTGCAAAAGGAGGTGGTGGCCTCATATCAATTGTTATACATAATTTGATTAAGGCCTCATTACTCTATAAATGTGTTTTCTGGCCTGAAGTAGAAATAGAAGAGCTACTAAGGAAGGAACATGAGGGACGTCAGGATCTGTCAGATTCAACTCAACAGGTGAAGCAGCGGCCCGATCAGACACAATCAGGGACAATGTGACGAAAAACT